>NW_028282386.1:0-50032 GCF_059751285.1 Brachycentrus maculatus | reverse complement strand
TCCCAACCCCAACCCCAACCCCAACCCCAACCCCAACCCCAACCCCAACCCCAACCCCAACCCCAACCCCAACCCCAACCCCAACCCCAACCCCGAGGGAAGCTATCGTCTTATTGATCTCCGTTCATGAATTCTAAATAATTAAATTTGTATATATCATCATGCACCAACCCACTCACTCACAAAACTGTCCATTCGATAAGCAGCTCCTAAATGTCTACACACCTGCATGGATCTGATATTGCCTAAAGTGTTTATAGAATACATAATGCGTGTATTAGATAACAGGTGATAGAGTCGATAGAATACGAAATGCAGGTGATAGAGTCGACAGAATACGAAATGCAGGTGATAGAGTCGATAGAATACAGAAGGGTGGTCAACAGAATAAATTAATACAGAAAATATGATATAGTCAAATGTGTTGAGCCAACCTCCTTATCAATCCCAATATTATTTCACAATTCCCAGCAATTGCCGCCTCTTTCTCATCCCCAAACTCCCTCAGCACATAATCATCCACGTAGAGCCCCTTTGCATGCATCCCAATCAGCAGCTTCATCATGTTGCATGTCTCTTATTGCTTATTATTTGTTGTTACGAATTATCTTTGTTTCTTCATCAGTTACTCATACATCCTGAGGTACACAGATCCCATATTTTCTGGGAGATCTGCAAAGCATTATTCCAGCAGATATAGTGACTTTGAATAAGGAATAGTTTCAGCATATTGTAGATGGTCCTACTGGACTTATGCGAGTTATGATTGAAATTGAGATTATGGCAATGGACTATCGCTGTTATCATTGTTGATATGTATTTTGAAATAGGCACTCTCTACGTTTTGCAGTTACTTTTATTTATGATGCATTGTTGTTTCATAATATCTTTTGTTGGTTTCGCTCTATTCTTTGTGTTACTATTGTTACTATTACTACTATTACTATTGTTATTACTGTTGCTATTACTATTATTGCTACTTTTCGCTTATTGCATTCTTGCTCGATGATCGCTTCTTCAAGAATATAGTCAAATACTTTTCCCAGTTCTATTACTTCTGTTTGGGAGCATTTGCCTGCTTATTCATCGAATTCCTGTGATGGCGCCTCTTTGGCTCCTTATCGATTGTGCGACTAGCCTTGGAGTTCTCAATATGGGCGACTACTTCGGGGTCGAACAGGCGTCGCATGATGGGGTTGCTATTCGTGCCTAATGAGCTCGATGACTAGCTGTTGTCGACAGGCAGCAAATCGCTATTACCGAACGAGTAGTTTCGAAATATTCTTTTGGAGTTGCTGCTGTTATCCCCAGGGCACTCCTTATTCTCGTCTTGTGCTTCGCTGGCTTGTTTATTCTGTTGTGTTTCGTTGTCTTGTCGGTTCTACTATACCTTGGGCTTGCTTTACAGACTCTAGTGACCCTTTATATTGTTATTATTGTTATTATTGATCGGAGCAATACGGAACTATGTCCGAATCGGCCTGCTCAAACGGCCCTAATCCGATGCCTTACTATACTGATTGGATTGCTGCTCACTTGGCTATGATTACACGTCTTCATCGTATCCTTCGACTATGATATTTCGCCATTTCTGCAGCTATTCACGATTTATATCGATTTATGGCTCGTCTTCATTCTCGACTATCAGAATCTACTCACGATGGACCGGATGCAGCTCCTCATCGTCATCTATTATCAGCATCTAGGGGCGGACCGAGTGCAAAGAGCCATCGAAATGAGAGTCTGTTTACTGATCCATGAAGTGAGATCCGCTCGCCCGACGGTTGCTTTCGTGTGAGCGAGGGGTGTGGGGAGATGATGTCATTTTGGCAGGCAGAAGAAGAAAGCCAGCCAAAGTTTGCAACCTTCTACGCCTGACTGGGGAGTTGCGACTATAATAATTCATAACTGTGATTATTATCCATATTTATTACATTTGACAAATTCTAAAATCTATTCTCTCCTGACCAATATCTTTAATTTACATTCATACATTCACAAATTAAACTCTCATTTTACATTTCATCATTTTAATCGTATCGCTCGCATTCATATACAGGCACAGAACTACAACGCCAACACTCATAGTTATGATCAAAAATTATAAAAACTAAACATTGTGCATCGTGCATAAGCTCCCCATTCTGAAAATTGACACTGTTTCCAAGAAGGTTTTCTGCTCCAAATGCGACTCCGAAACCCTGGAGGAACGCAAAAAGAAAATATAAGTTCTCAGAGTCAGACTGAATGCTCTGTACCTAGAGTAGAATATTATATGATGTATAGAGAATTGAATAAGCTCAAAACACATCAGCTATAAATTGAAAAGCTGAATGATTTGTTCATGAACCACAATATGGTCTAAGCCAAACGAAAGATCAAGAAATAACTGCCTGCGATACAGAAAATCATCAACGATTTTTTAGAAAAGGAAATTGAGGACTCTAACAGGATTTTGAAGGCATACATTGATAAAACTCTTAAGCCATGGAACTCAGTCGATGGAAGAAGGTTCGATATGCATTACATCGAATTCGAGAAATCACTTCCATAAATAATCTAAACCATTGAGTCAAAGAAGAGATAAATCAAAGCGAACATATCCAAAAAATTAAAGGCTGAGCTCCGAGTGTTTTTTATTAAAATTTTCAACCTATGAGAGTGCAAACCTATTACGCCTGCATAAACAGATAACGGGATGGGACCTCCATATCCATAATATATAGAATGGAATATTAAATACTTTTTGATTGAGAACGCATCTCAGGCTAATTTATCTATATATTTGGTTTATTAAGTTGAAAGAAGACGATAAATGTCTCTTTTCAATCTCTTAAATAGGGCGATAGACTTTTATTCTAATAAATTGAAGCACAGACTGTTGCATTGCTCTCCTTGTGATTGATTTTCGTTCGAGCTGGCTTTTATGAAATAGGCAAATATTATGTGAATATTGAAGATTAATCACTTTTTATCTACGAGCTCTTTGAGTGTGTCCATCACGGTCTCTGCGCTGAGGCTTTACTCGTTCCGTCTCACTGCTGCATACAGGCTTTCATTGATAAGATTTTCGAGATCTGCTCCAGTCCAGTTTTCCGTCTATCGCCCTACTTTCACAAAGTCTTCTTTCTGTAAATTGCATGCAATTTTCTTCTTACTTAGGAGCGTTTGAAATATGCCAGCCCTTTGTTCCTGATTGGGAGCGGGAACGAGTATCTTCAAATCGAATCTGCCAGCTCTCATAAGCGCTGGATCAATTGCCATAATGTTGTTAGTTGCCGCAATTATGAAGACATTGTCATTTTGATGGAAGCCATCAATTTCGCTTAATAGTTGGTTGATTGTGGACCGCTGTTCCTTGGTCTGCCATGATTAGGTCCTCGAGCCAACAGCATCGAGTTCGTCTATAAATATGATGCATCCTCTCTTGTATTGCCTTGCAGACTTAAAAATGTCTCTGATTCTTTTAGGACCCACCCCCACGAAGATTTCTTAAAATTCTGACCCCGTACTTGCAATAAAGGGGAGCTGAGCTTAGTTGGCGATAATCCTGGCCAACATGGTCTTTCCAGTTCCGGGAGGGCCATAAAGGAGCAATCCTCTCCTGAGCCTAATTCCGAGCCTTCTATATGGTTCGGGGTTTGATATAAATTTAATTGTCTCCAATAACGCTACTTTGATTATTTCACCTCCATAAAAATCTTCAAATGACTCCAGAGTGTTCGTGGTTTTGTTTGAGAGGTGGGTGTCCCCTATACCGCTCATGCTGCTCATTTGCTTTATCATATAGAGTAATGCAGCTGATGGGATGAGCAAGGGCAACACAAAGGATAAGGGAAGGCCCTCAGATTCGCTGGAGAAAGTAATATTTTAGGTCGCTCTTTGTTATAAAAAATATACCGAAGTTGTCTGAATAGCTCGAACACTGGGTAATTGCCCAAAGAGGAGTGATACCAGTCAGAAGAAAACGACCTAAACCAGACTGAATCCCCTTTGACTACGACTTCGTCTAACTGGTTTTTTTAAAGAGCCGACAAGAATGCTGATAATTTGATATCTTTTTCGTCAGAGAAGTAGCAATAAAGGAGGTATCCCGCTGCAGCGAAAGTTACGCCAGCGAAAATCTTATATTTATGCTATTTGGTCTTTTATTTGATCTTTGGCCACATCCGAATTGTCACACTATTTTTATCAATTTAATCTTAGTTATGGCAGTCAAATCATTCATATAAATGAAGTCTCCAAGAATATAATGTCATTCACATAATGAGGGGCGGAAGTCTATGAAGACGGGGATGATGGAAGGAATGCACAATTTGGCAAAGTTGTATCATTTTAGAAGCTTTTACTTTCAATCAGTTGTCTTTCTTTTCGAAAGGGACCTCACAATTGTCAGGAATAGAGAAATATAGCGCCTAAGTTGCTACAAAATATTTATCAATTTTATTACATAAGCACCTTGGCTAATCCGTACTTCTGTTATCCGCAGAAGAAGTCGGCCTTTCTTGTGCAATCATGTTGGTCTTTTCCTTAACAGAAGTGAGAGCCTTAATCTCTGATTTTTATTATTTTTAGAATAGTTGTTCAGTAAAGTTTTTAAGGGGGTTTTCATAATCTAAATGTTATGATTGTCTCTCCTCATTACATTCTCGAGTGTTCATTGATGTTGAAAATTTATGAGTGTTTTATTTCTCCCTTGAAAGGTTCGGAAAATTCAAGACTCGGTTGGTAGATTTGTTTGATTAAACTACAAACTAATACGTTGTTAAATTCTTGTATTTGAGGTAGAGATGAAACAGAATGAGGCCGAGAAGCGCCAATGCAAAAGCAACAGTGATCAAGGAGATGAACCAAAGCACGATCATTTCCACCATGAACTACCTCCATTCAGTAGCCCAAAGTAAACAAACTCCCAAAAGGTATAAAACGAGGGTAGAGCATGCCGAACATATCAGAATGAAAAAAGACAGATAATTTTTTAAGCCAATACAGTTGTTGATCCAAATGCAATGATGGTCAAGATTCTATACGCATCTTTGACACTTTTTACAATGCCTTGATGTTGGTTCAACAAAACTTAAACACATATCACAAAATACTTTTTCTTACATTTTATCATCCTCTCTATTTGTAACAAAAAACTGTACCTCAGGCTTTGGTTAACGTAGCGGATCATTAACTAGTCCGAGGGATCTGTGACCGACACAATCACTACAAATGTTATTACCAACAAGACAGATATACCGAATGATATGTGCATTGCAATGTATGCTATGTGATTAGTCAGTCGCCTTAGGATAATTGTGTAGAATGTTATGATAACTAGTGCGAAATACATGTATGCAAATATCTGTGCGACAGATGGAGATTGTGTTAGACTGTTCTTGGTTTGGTACTTATGAACCATTACGAGCGGTTCGGTGATGCTATTTAAATCGAATGCATTATAAAAGTATCAATGGTGTATATTTAATAACTAACTTCAATAATATAAATTTGTATGTATAAATTCGATTTGCCTCAGCGTGCAATGAACTTCCCCAGCAGAGTTGCGCCCTACCATTCGCAGGGTAGTCGTGTCAGCCAATCGCTTTAGAACCGTCATCAAATGCATTCGCCACGAACATTAGAGCTGAGAGATAATAGGAAGTTCAATCCTCCTCCCTTCAATGAAAACAGAATGAAGTTATTAAAATCAAGGGCTCATAACGCTTCGGAAAACTATTCGAAAGGCGGTTTTAGTGAAAACAGTTTGTTCCCTGAATAATTACTTTTCCTTTTGGGGAACGAGGAAAGTAATGTTGAATTCATTCGTAATAAAGTTTAATCCTAAAAGTAGCGAATCAGCAAGTAATTCCAGCACCTATACCAATAGCTCATCCACGTGATGCAGGATCTGAAAGTCTCTATTGACGCTCAGCTTGACTTAGTTTACCGAGATTTCATTGGAATGTATAAAGAACTGAAAGCCAACATCGCCAGTCTCAGATAGCTACGGAGAAACTTGATTCAAAATTTTCAAAGCAACGAACTGCCTCGACCATCCAGCAATTTTAGCGTGAATGGCCTTAACCAAACATCCAAATCCTTCCAAGGAGTCCAAGCCTATCAAGGCAATCATGAATTACTGGAATAAATCTCAAAAGATGCTGAGTACTTCAGGAACCACAGGCTATATGAGTAAATAACGGGGCTACATATGGAAGCAATGGAAGGCATTATGGTCATTGTCAACGGAATCATTGCCGTGGGGGGTCTCGAAACTACTTTTTATTCTGCAGGTAAGCTATCAGAGGTGCACCACAAAATTAAAAGTAAATTCCAAGCAATCATCAAACAGGTCTTTGACAATGACTTACCTGAGCTGGTCATAAGGACTCAGAATGTTTGTGAAGATAACAACATGTTGTTGAAAGGGATAAACTTCGGGGACGAACCCTATGAGAACAAACTCCCATAATTCAACCAAGGAGAGAGGCCAGCATCAGGTAGCCAGTTCGTAACAGGAAAGCAACATCAAAATAGTTATAATAAGCCTCCTCCTAATACTCAGAGAAATAAGGCAGAGTCCCATCATCCTTATGGGTTTGAAACACTGCCTGCTCGGTTCACTGAGAAGCAAGAGAGGTCAAAAAGCAGGAGTGAATATAATAACATAAACCAAAGGCCTGGTTATTCTAATTCAAACTGGGAATCCAATATGCAGCACAGAAATGAACCGGAACACTAGAAATAAAGATAGAAATATTAGGTCTCAGTTTCACAGGCTCCCAGCAAAAAACTCTAAAACCTGAAAACCAATTCCTCCCAGCAAGTGGCTTTGGTGCCGAGTCTTGATGATTTCAAACTGAAGGCCTACCAGAAAAACCCAAAAATATTGGCGAATTAGTCAGAGAGTTCTCTTCTATGCGCTGTGTTTATCAATTCCGGGAAGCATCTAGCAGTGGGTGCGAGAGACTTCAAAATCTACATCTACGAAACCAAAACGGGCCGAATCATCACCAAACTGGTAGGTCATGATGCCAGTGTGTGCTCCATTGCCAATTTCGGACAGTTCTTTGTCTCCGGTGGAGATAATGGCTGTAACTCATTCATTCTCTGGGATTCAAGCAAGTGGAAAATCCAAAAGAAAGTGACAGGAGTGCACACGGCTGCCGTGAGTTGTCTGCTGGACTTACAGGACGGGGCATGCTTCGCAACGGGAGGATACGACAAGAACATCCAAATATTCAATTACAGAAAAGGAGAATCTTCCTTCAATCTGCCATCGAATCACTCGGCAGTTTCTGCCCTCGCATGGAGTCAAAACAATAAAAAAATGATTTCAGCCGGTTTAGATCAGGTAGTGACAGTTTGGAGTGCATTTCTGACTAATGGGGTGGTTTGTGATATGACACTTGAAAGGATTATCACAGATGTGGGCTTGGTCTGTTCGATGCAATCCCTAAACTTGGCCAGTGACTACTTTATTGTTGGCAATAAGTAAGGCAAAGTCAAAATGATAAATATCAATACTGGCCAATGCACTAAGACTTTCACTGTCGGCAGTGGCTCTGTGGTCGAACTATCTGTAATATAGAGAACAAATAAGCCCTCACATCCTTTAATCATTAGTTTCTCCCACAAATCAATGGACCTGATCTTAACTAAATCCGACACAGGAATAAACACCATACTATAAACAAGCCAGAAAGTTCAAATAGAATTCGGCTGCGGAATCGGGCCAAAATTCATATTCGACGAATATAATATGCTCGTAGGGATCTTAAGCCATTCCCTGAATGAGAAATCAGTTTCGATCTACGAGATAGAGAGTCAATGAAAGATTTAGCTACTGGTAATTTATGTTAGGATTGTCTATAAAATGTATATTCAACTAATTGAGACTTAATTAATATTTATGTCATGACTGAGTCTGCTTTCACTCTGATGCAACAGTGAGCAATCCGATCGCTCCTAACTCTTCAGTGAACTTCTCTACCAGGTCCTTACAGTTGCTCACTTCGAAGTTCTTATTCATCAAGCCACTCTGTCCCGGAATTCGGAAGACAAGTCTGATTTTGTTTTATTCAGAGTCTGCGAATATCTTGAATAAATTAACAAGCTTGAAGATGCCATGGGTTAAGTACCCTTACTTTGTTCTCTCGAAGATATACATGTAACCTTATTCAAATACAAGTTCTCGTTTGGTGTACCCTATTATGCTCTACCATACGGACTTTAGGCCTGAGCTTTTTTCTTAATCGAAGGCTTTTACTTCGTAGGTCTGCAAGTTCCCTGAATTAATTGTTGATTTATAGTTGTATTTTGGCTCTTTTTGAAAATCAACTTTCCCTTGAATAGTAAATGTCTGGATAATATCGCCGTCGGCTATCTTTTTATTCTTTTGGAGGTACTCAGTATCCTTCGAAATAGCGACTCCTTAATACTATTTCTTGCTTTGATTTTAAATATGTGAGGAAGTTTTGGGGTTGTCGAAATCGATGTTCGAAGGCAGCTCATTATCCAAAATTTATGTTCCAATATTTGGATCTTTTTATCCATACGCAAACATCTCTTCTCCATCCTATTTTTCTAAGTCTTGACTCATTTGTTATTTGAAATTAAATTCTGAATTGACTACGATTACTAAAAGTAATTCTAAAATTACACTAATATAGCAACTATTGCATGAAAATATTCATAACCTTCGAATCTGCTGCATCCAAAATATTTCGGCACTAACCGCATGTTCGGTGAAGTATGCATATATAGCATCTATCTATGATTGCAGATGTAAATAAAATAATTATAAATATGATTAATAAGCATTATAGAACTATTAGTTACTCCACCAGAGAAAGAAACAGCTCAGAAAAAATCCGATCTCCCGCTTTTGCCAAAAGAAATTAAATCGGAACGCCCAGAATTAATAAAAAAATCGTACCGTTGCATAATTTGTATAACATCCAAATTCCAAATGAAATGCCCAACCTCAAAAATTAAGGTCTGCATTTCTGGGGCTGCATTGTGCCATAAAAGAAAAAGATTCGTCATAAGAATAAAAAGCCACAAACTTCTCCTTAGAGAAACAATTTGACTCGGGGAGAAAACATGTTTAGGAAATATATTCAAAGAAGGCCTACTCTACGGCTGACGGCACATTCGTTTTTTGATGATCGTCCAGACTCGGAGTTGAACGATTTGTCAGCAAGCCCTAGATTAAAGGGATAGCAATCGAATGCCGAGCAAGAACGGTTACATGTTGAGCAATAGCGTTTGAATGTTGAGCGATTTCGAAGCCTCCAATATGATTATATTGCTAAGGAGGCAGTCAGCGAAGGGGATGGGAATGAGGGCATACTGATCACACAGGAATAAATAAGTCGAATCAGTAATAAATCTATCCATCGGATGGATCTGAGAGAGCTAAAAATTAGCATACAATGGAAGAAAAAGTTCCTGGAGCACTACTAGGAAAAAATAGCAACTTTGAAGGCCGCCAAAACCGATAGAAACTTATATAATTTCTGAAACTCAGTATTGAATGAGTGCAATGATATAAATAGCAGAATAATTGTAGTTCTTTTATCAATTAAAATATTTTCAAAATTAAATGAAGGTGGCCGTCAAAACTCTTAAGGGAGACATTATCCAGATCGAAATTTAGCCGGAATCAACAGTATCTTCTAAGATTTATTCAGATCCTCAGCATAAAGTAAAAGGTGAAAGAGGAGAAAGGCATCGAAATTGATGCCCAAAAGATCATATTCAAAGGCAAAACTACAGCCAACACCGACGTCCTGAATGTCATTGGCGTCAAGGAAAATGATTTCTTAGTCCTTATGACCGTCATCAAGAAACCAGAAAAGAAAGAAGAAGCCACTGAACCAGCATCCACAGAAAAACAATAATAAAAAAAGCCATCCGAGACCAAAACAGAGTAGAAATAATAAAAACAGGAGAAGAAAGAAAAGAAAGATGCCAATTAATAGGGAAGCCCCGAATTTTAAGCTAAGATTACAGAACTCATGTCCATGGGCTTCGATCGTGCTCAATGCGTGAAAGCCCTCAAGGCTGCATTTGGTAACTCCGAAAGAGCTGTGTAGTACGTTCTGAATGGAGTCCCTGAACATCCTCAGGGCGAGTAAGGTGAAGAAATCGGATAAGAAAAAATTGAAGCCCTCTTCCGAAACCTTATGTCGAACCCTGCGTTTGCACAAATAAAGCAGCTGATCCGAAATGATCCGAACACCCTCCAGCCAATTTTAGGCCAGATTTCTCAATCCTCCCCTTAGCTCTATGCAGTAAACCTTATTTTATCTCAGCTCATTTCCCAGTACCCCGAATCCTTTCAAAAGGTCATTTTGGAGGAAGGAGGGCCTCAAGTCCCGAATAACCAAGGAGGAATCCAGGTTACTCCAGAAGAAGCTGCAGCAATTGAAAGAGTACGCTTTTTATAATCTAGTTAATGTCTTTCGGTTTCAGCAAACTAGATGCTGCCCAAGCTTACTTCGCCTGCTAGAAGAACGAAGAACAAGCCGCAAACATTCTATTTGACAGACTAGCTAACGGAGATCTCGATCCTTATGAGGGCTCAGGTAATGGAAACAATAACAATAATGATGACGACGATGATGATAATTTGTTCAACTGATCTCTTATTGTCATATGCATTCTATTCATGCCTTATATATACTATCGGATAATGTTGCCTTTGCTTTCGTATGGGGTTGGGGTTGGGGTTGGGGTTGGGGTTGGGGTTGGGGTTGGGGTTGGGGTTGGGGTTGGGCAATAAAGGATGGCATATTCATTCATATGCCATCAAATCAAATGAAATCATCTTCATCCATTGAGTTCTACTCCATTCTATGACAAAAGCTCTTTTATTCAACATTCTCCACATTTTTACAAGCTCGATCTGAGCTTGAGTTGGCGTCATTATCTATCAGGACTTCTGACAATCCGAAATTTTGCTAGCTACAGTGAATGTTAATGCCTTCGATTTCTTAGAAATGACTGGACTCATCGTTGCGAGTTATCGGATCTAACAGCTTTTGAGAGCACTTTTTCGAGAAGATCGCCTTATTCATAATAACTTGGGAGTTGCTTTGCTCATCTCTATCTCTCAGGCCTGTTATAGATTAGTTGGCCATCATCTTTTTCTTCTTGAACTTCTTCTTCTTTTGCCCTCCGCTCCAGTTTTCAGAAGACTTGGATGGGTTGAATTGTGCGGGTTTGCAGACAAAGAAAGTCTTGCAATGGCTTTATAAATTCAGGTTGATCTTCTCTCGGAATATCTTGGTCCACTATTCGTTCTTTTTAGTCTTTTCCATATCTTCGTAATGCTTCTTCGTGAGCAGGCAGATTTTATCTTCCTTAACTTTTAGGATCTACTCCTTTTCGCTTAACCTTGCGGCTAGGTGCTGAATTAGCAACGCCTGCTCGTCAAGTTTGCCTTGGATTTTGTTTCTTTCGGACTCCCTGATGTCCTTGGTGATTTGTTGGATTTTCTTCTGAGCTAAGAACAGAGTTTTATGTTCGCGATGGAGATAGAATTACAATATTTTATGCAGTAAGACAAGCGCACTCTCGTTGACTTCCTTTCTGAAATCATCGACTCTGTTCATGTTTTCTTTATCAATTATCTTAATTACTCTGTAACAGAAACTTTCAATCTCATTGTTTGGGGTTGGGGTTGGGGTTGGGGTTGGGGTTGGGACCGTTTTCCTTTTTTGTGAGTTCGGGAAGTTAAAATTTATGACTTTCATCTCAGCTGGTTGAGGGATTTGAAAATCTATAAATGTTACTCTTTCGAAAAAAATGCAATGGAAGAATACAACTAATTATTGATCCGTTGCAGTCGAATCAAATTGTACCAAATACTCATTCGCAGTATTTACCAAGCCGCCACTCTGCAATGAGAAGCCTCAGGTGTCTATCAGTGGTGAAGATGATTATTATATCGAGATAAATCATAATCTGCTATAAGGGTGCTCATACATCACGAAGTTGCTGTTAATCTATTGGATTGACCTTGTGCCACATAAGGTCATTGTCACAATCAATTACTTCTTCAGGATTTCAAAGGCCTGATGCACTCCCTCTGCTCCCTCGATCAGGCTGTAAAGAAAACCTCTCCCTAAAAACACGAAATCGGCTCCCATTGCTAAGCACTTAAAGATATCGCTCCCTTTGCGTATGCCTCCGTCAATAAAGATTTACATTTTGGACTTGGTTTCTAAATTTTATTAATAGAGTTACGAATGATCGCCTGCTTGATTCCAGGTAGGGCTTCGATGGTCGCCGGGGCTGTATCTAGTTGTCTTCCGCCATGGTTCGAAATCCAAATAGCATCAACTCCGATTTGGTCTGCAATTGGGATATCATCAGGGTTTATGACTCCCTTCAAAATAATCTTCATTTTGGTAAGCATTTTAATCTTTTTCACAACCTCCCAGGTCACTCTCGTGCTGATGTTGTAAACGAAGGACTCCTCCTGTTTCGTGGATTTGAACTTTATGGCTAACCCCAGTTCCTTGAACATTTCGAGTTCCACATCCGGTTGGAACTTATTGTGTTCATCGATTCTCCTTTTGCCGAATGTTTGCGTGTCGACTGTTATCGCGAGGGCATGAAAACCATGGCCTTCAACAATCCTCACCAACTTCTCGGTGTACTAGCTGGATTTGAGGAGGTAAATCTGATGAATTTTGATTCCATCCGGGTTTACTCTCGAAACATCCTTGATAGGGGTTGTTGAGACGATGCTCAGCCCATAGACTGTCCCCTGATCATACGCTTACTTCGCTAGGAGAGTTTCTCCATCGGGATGAATGAGCTTCTGCATGGCAACTGGAGCCACCCCGAATGGCAATTTGACTGACATTCCTAAAATCGAAGTCGACATCGAAACAGTTGACATATCTCTCAAGACTCGGGGCATGAGGTAGATTTGTCGAAAAGCATTAATATTATTCTTTAAGGTAAGCTCATCGTCGGCTCCTGCTGCAAAGTAGCCGAGAGACCCTGCTTCGAGTTTGTCCTTAGCGATGGCTTCGAAATCCTTTAAGGAAAGGATAGCTTTATTTGTATTTGAGGGTTTATTGCTCATTCTCAAACGATCAAGATATAATGATGCAGATTGTATGCGATGATGTAGATTATATGTAGATTGCGTATAATATTTATATTGCAGATGATCGGGTCCATCAAGAGTTTCATCGACTCCAAGTTCACTCCCTCGGACAAAGATTTTGTATCGAAGGGAGTCCTCTCTCCAGAGCAGTTCGTCGAGGCTGGAGACCAGCTCTCCAACTTCGGCTGGAAGTGGCAGAACTCTTTCGGCAAAAAGAATAAGCTTCTCAACGACCCCTCGAAACAGTTTCTGGTCACCAGTGCTTCTTCGCGAATGAGAATCATCAAGATCACAAGTCAAGAAATAGCTGAAAGTGTGGAGTCAGGCTTCTTGTCGATTTCGGGGGAGGAGGCATATGAGGGCAGTGAAGAGTAGTTTAGGAACTACTCGGTTTATATCACCTATGACGAGTACTACCATGCGCCAAGGTTTTGGATCAAAGGCAACGACATCAATGGCATTCCCCTTACTTCAAAGCAGATATTCTAGGACATCTACGCAGAGTATCAGAACTAAACTGTCACAGAAGAGATGATGCCGTACCTCGAGTGCAGGATGCTCACAATCCACCCATGCAAGCACTCGGAAGTCCTCAAGAGATTTATCGATGAATCCAAAGCCAAAGACAAAAAGATTAAGCCTCACATGTCATTGATCATTTTCCTCAAGTTTATGAGCTCCGTCATGCCCACAATCCACTACGATCAATCTCTCGATATCGAAATGTGAGATCACTTGTTATGCATATTATCTGCCATCCAATATACTATATTCATTCACACTTTTATCTCTAATTTATGCTAAGCACACATACACAATTATATTTCAAAAAGAGTGGGGCTCTATAATTACAAGTATAAAGTATAAAGTATATAATATAATATAAATTTATTAGTAGCAAAATGTTCGACGAAAAAATAGTGATGGCGCTTACTTTAGTCATCAGCTTCTTGTTCTATTTGGAACTAAAGTCAACTAATGACTTTCAAACCAATGCATGATCTTCATATCGATTTATTTATTCATTCATTCATAAGCTTACCATCGAGACCTTCCCTGATCTTTAATTGGCTTGCACATATAAATAAGCACTTCTGTATGGCAATGTTGCAGCTTTATTTGTTGTGATTCTAAAATTCATTCATCATCTTAATTTTGGTTCATCCTTTTTGGATAGAACAAACGTGAGAAAGAGGACATGAAAAATAATGATGATTTTTTTACATGATGGCGCCTTGGGAAATAATATGAATGTGGGACATATTTGAGTCTGAATGATAGAGGATATGTTGGGGTAATTAAGTGAAAAGTGGATGTTAAAATTGAGGCAATCCATTATCATTCTTCCTCCTCCTCGTTTTCATCCTCTTTGATATCATAGTCTCCCTTCATGAATTGTTCTAGGATTTTAAACTATCCTGTATTCTCCTACTTTTTGTAGTTTTCGCGTACGAACTTTCGGAGGACTCCAATTTTGTTTTAGAGGTTCTAGTCAAAGTTGAACCCATACATTTGGCCTTGCTTGATTTGCCGCAGGTAGTCGTCAAGGGTCTTCTTGGGGATGTCGATGATTTTTGAGGCCTCTTCCAGTGTGATATTATTCTGTTCCTGGGTCTTTCGCCACTGCGCAACCTTCTCCAGAACATCCTTGATGGTTCGGTCATTCTTTCTCTTCTTCTTCTCGGGTTCCTCCAAGAGCTGTGGAATCGGGTGCGTGCGATTGAGCTTGACAAAGATATAGTTCTCAGAGACAAACTACTATTTAAGGATCAGAAACTCCTCAAAAGGATACATGCCCCCAAATACGAAATATTATGAGGAATTAGAGTAGTAAAAAACCTGATATTTGTAACCATGAGGGATAACTAAATGCTGACCTAAAATGTACTATGGACGAAGTGGTTGTGCAGAACTTGCCCTAAATCCATCTCCCTCTATTCGGAATTGTATGGGATACTCACTTGGATATGTTCTGACTACATGTCCGAATATTCGATGATGACATCTTTACGCAAAGAGGTCTTCTCATTTCGTTATTCTCTCGAATGTGGCACTTTGTTCTAATCCCGGTAGCGAGAGTCCATTATAATTACCAATCCCAATTCTAATTTGCTCCGAACTTAATTCCATTATTAATATTAAGAGACGCTATTTCTCTCATGGGCATTCGCTGATGCACGATTTAGCTGGCATCCATAGCGCCACCTTAATTCAATTGATATTCAATCATTAATCGTAATCCACATTAACTGAACAAATCAATAATCATCGCTAAGAGAGTAACCTTTTTGAGATTTAAAAATATCGGTATTATTGGCTGAAGGGGAAGTCGAGGAGGATCTTTTTTCTTCACTTTCTACTTAGAAATAGGGCATGAAGCCTTCATCGGTTAGCCTGTCGGAAAAGGGAATCCAGCTTTAGAGCTTACCTATTCTTATCAAAGCGCAGCAGTTATCGATATTTTTAAAGCAAGCTGAGTAGCGAGAAATGAAGGAGCCTTTAAAGAATCGGCATTAGACTACTGCGAGAAGTAGGCCTACAATAACCCCCAAATTCAGGGTAAAGTTCATTAGTGTGAGAATGCCGACAATAATGAGTGGGTAAAATAGCTTGCTGACCTTGATAGGGAAGCAGCAGAGTTTGATCTTCTGGGTTCGATTAAAATAGCAGTACTTCATGAGCAGATTGCACCAGATCGAGCTGGCTCCACTATAGGAGAGCCAGCTCGTATGTTCTCCACCGTTTATGAGCCACCACACGAAAATGAATACGATTTAGATGATGAATCCAGATAGGAAATAATTGCTGATGAGCCAGAGGGTGGAAGTCCGTTTTTACTATGTGATTGAAGATGTACAAGCTGCGATAGAAACTGGTAGTAGTTGAGGACGATGATAATGCTGAGCACCAGAGATTTCTCAAAAAACAAAGGTGTGATCAACCTCCACAACTCATAGTTGGCTGGAAAAATCCTCTGCGGGTCGTTCATCATGAACTATGAAATGCCTGGATTGCCGATGTCGAACACACAGATTACGAGCAGAGTGCTCAAGATTACTCTCGTGAAAAGGGGGATATCGCTCACTATGTCTTAGCATTTCGGTAAATTCTGATCGTTTGATTACTCTCTACCTCCCTGCATTCGATTATGTATATTTCTACCTGTGCCAATTTAAATATGCAGGCTTTTAATGTATTAATGCAAGAGATATCATTCAGTGGTAATTCGTTTTCTTCGGGAATTTATTCTTGGTCAACATGTCTCTCTCGCTAAAGTTCTGATCCTATTCGGTCTATAAAATAAAGCCATCATTCTCTGACTCTGCCTCCTACTTCTTATTTCTGCGCCGCATGATGTCCTACATTGTTCCGCTTTTGTTATACAAAATGGTGAGCTCATTCTTAGTCAGTTGCAAAAAGCTCTTGGTTTATTTGTTGAAGCCGACTGCGATTTTCCCGAGTTCTCCGTCGAATCTGTTCTTCTTCACATCTAAAATCCGAAAGTTATCCCGGTTCTGGATTATCCACACATTATCGGCCTACTGCGATGCCTTACTGCTACCGTAGATAGTGCTTATTTGAATGTCCTCGTTGTCTTCGATTTTGCGGGGGTGGATCACCACAATGATGTGCACTTTATACTTTGTGGCAATTGTCCTCAACTTGGACATAACTCTGTCCTGGAGGTCGAATTTCATGGACCCCTAGGCTTGCCCAGATAGGAAGAATTGCAATGTGTCAATAACGACAACAGAAATGTTATGCTTCTCAATGGCGTACTCTATAATATCTAAAGCCCTCTCGGCCCTCGTGGAGCCGTGGAAAGTTAAGTAATAAAGGGGCAATTTTTAAAATTAGGCGGAAAAGTATTCAAACTTCGAGTTCTAGGCAATTAAGTTGGTTTCGCTGTACTGGATCAGCATATTCGAAAGCAATATCTCGTTTCTTATTTCGAAACTGCCCCAGAGAATCGGGACATTCTTCTTGCACAAATCTAAGGTTAATTGCGATAGGAATGTGGTCTTTCCCGAACCAGTTTGCCCTGAAAATATCGATAGCTATTGCATGCGAATCCCCTTGATCTTTTTATTGAAGAAGGGGAGCCAATCTATCTTGATGCCCTCGTATTCTTTGTGCTTGAATATTCGATTTCTGACCGCATCTTTCAAATCTGCAAACTGCATGATATTTTCATCAGGCTTACTCTTACTCGTTTCGACCAATTTAATGAGTTTATCAGGCTCATTTAGTAGGAAGTCATTGGCATCCTTGAGCTTCGGATCTTCATTTTTGACGATGTGAGTTCTTTCATGCCCCAATTTGTAAGAGATCTTTTCGCTGCCCAACCTCCCCGACTCATCATTGTCCATCCACAGGATAACCTTCTTGAATTGGGCCAGCATTGGATGTAGGCTATCAGGAAACGAGTTTGCGCCAAAGGGCAAGGATATAGCAGGTAAGTTAGTCTGCTGGTTTACGGCCATTGCATCAAACTAGCCTTCTGTAATGACAACTGTTTCATCGCCAGGCTTGATCGTATTGAGTCCAAAGAGACCAAGGCCTGCGCCTGTTGGGTACTGCCTCAAGTACTTCTTCGTCTCTTTGGAAGCCCCTTTAAGTTTAGCCTTAACAATTTTGACTTGGTGAAAGGATTGGCTGGGATCTGAGAGGTTTCTGGCCTTGGTCAGCTTATACATGGGAAAGTAAATAACTTTGACATACTCTTCGATACCATCCTTGTTTAAGAATTTAGCAGCCCCTGCTCCCAATTGATACTTGGAAATTGTCTCATCTGTGAATCCCCTCGATTTTATATACTCTCGCACTTCGGCAAACTCGGGGAGGGATAGGTTATGGAGGTAGACATGGTACTCGATTTATGATATTTCTTTGTCGCTTTCAGAGGAGCCTCCTTCGAAGAGCTATTCCTTCATAATACTGCCGATGTCACTATCCTCGATACCGAGATACCTCTTCTTGAATTGCATCCAGGAGCCGTGCTGATCGCATCGGAAGCAGTGGAAACAGCCGGTTGTTTTGTCTACAGTCAGAGTGAACAGATTGCCCATATCATTGTGATGAGGCTTGTTACAAAATCTGCATTATTTTATTCTAATTGTGCGTTCACTTTATCTGTAGTTTATGTTTTGAGTCAACAAGAACTCATTGACCGAAATTCGAGGGCGATAGTACATGGATTGATTCGTCTGATCAAAATAATCCCGGCGGTCGTTGAACTTGGTAAAAGATTTCCCAATTAGCTTGAGTACGTTGGCATATCGTTGCCGATTTAATTTAATCATGATTATTATTATATCGACATAAACTCGCATTATCTGCCATTATAACATTATGAATATGCAATCGATTTAGTGATGATGAATATCCCTCAAATGTCCTTGTCTCCCGTTTTGTTGATGCCCATGCTTAACACCCTCGACCCTAGACTCAGATGGGAGATATTAGACCTTATTCTTCGCTTATTATAAGATCACTATTGTATTATAACTAAAATAATTAGTGGAACAACTATGAGAGCTGTACAAAATGAAGAGAGAGATAATGGCTTTCAATTGAGTCCCGAGTGCAAGAGGATATTCATTGTCTTGATAATAGCCAGCACTTTACTATTCCTGTTCCTGTTTGTACGAGTCAAGGTCGACCCTAACTTCGGCCATGGACAATCAACTCCAGATGATTTCTGATGTGATCAGGATTATACTCGCATCACTCAATGTTAAGCTCACAACTATTGTAGATATCATAGATTGTATTAATAGTTGAGGAAATGCGTATTGTCATTATTTATTCTTAATATTCATATTACTAATATTTATTTATTTATTTTATTATTATTTACTTATTTTATTTATGATTTCATTTATTGGATAACAAACAAAAGTCATTCCACTCTAACCATCATCATATATCTATTCGTTTATTCACAGTCTCGTCGACATTTGTTGGCGTTCCCTGCTTTATACCTTTGGATATGAATGTTAGTCTTCGAAATCAAAAATAATTCCGTGTTGAAATGTCATGGGATTTGTTCAATAAAAATAAATAAAACTCAAAGGAAGTAATTCAATTGGATTAATCCTGTCTGCAGGTTGTCATATAATGGAATTATTGACTAATGGAATCATTTGCAAATGGGCAGTCTTGATATTTATATTATATGTAATTAGCCTCGCTACAAAACTAAGACGATGATTCTGAGCCCCCGTGCTTTTTCCACCCCCTCCTGGGAGTCACAAAAAAGTCGGAAACTGTGCATTTTTCCTGTGAGCTGCACAGCATTCGATACAAACGGCCAATAAGCCTTGATTTGTACGAGGACAGAATTGTGGGCAAAATCGAAAACAGTCTCTATTTTTTTCTGCTCGAGGACGAGATATACTTCAGATCGAAGTCCGACACTGAAATCGAGTTCGGAAATCGAGAGACTAACTAAATAGAAGGTTTCATTACAGATGATTCCTAGATCCTAAAGCTCTTCTGCAAGAAGCTTCAACTATACTGCTCGCAGACTGATTACTCCTAGAAATACCACAACTTACAATCCATTGTCAAAAATAAGGGCTCCGAAGTCTATAAGGCAATGAATGCCAAAACTTAATAAATAGTTGCTGTCAAGTGCTGTTTGAATGTAAATTTTAAACGAATACTCAGAGTTCCAGTGTAAAGAAGTAATTGAAAATCCTAAGGTAATTGCAACATCCAAACCTTATTTTCTTTCATGAGTATTTTATTGAAGGCAGCACTGTCTACATTGTGATGGATTATGAGGATGGAGGCAATCTCTATGAAATGATTCAAGCTAAAAGGCTCACTACCAAGCTCAAGTTCAAGTTAATGAAGGACATTCTTAATGGCCTCGAGTATTTAAGGATTAAAGGGATTGTCCACCGCGATTTAAAGCCAGAAAACATCCTTTATTCCGAAACCGACAGCACCTTCAAGATTACAGATTTTGATTTCGCGGTTTACAGTGGTTTTTAGCAGAGCACAATTGATGGTACTCCCGGATATATTTCTCCTGAGCTATTCGAGATACATAAGGGAGGTAGTGTTGAAGCCAATGTTTAAATGGATATTTACTCAGCTGGCTTGATCTTTTACGAAGCGTACCTTTGTTCAATATTCTAGGCTAACCGAAAAGAGATTCCATGAGGCAGCGACAAAATAAAAATTGTTGGACAGAAACATGAAATCCGGATCTTTTAAGAGTAGTTCGAATCATAAGGGCCTGATTCAGAAACTAGAAGAAAAAATACTCCGACTTATGATCAGGAAGGACCCGAAGGACAGAAAAAATTCATATGAAATCATGCAAAATAAATATTTCAGCGAGCTCAATAAAATAAATTACGATATCAAAACCAGCTCGACATGCAGCCACGAGGGCAATAATTTAAATGAATTTTAAAGGGAGGATGATTTGCTAGGGCACTTCAAACAGGCATTGAAAATGAGGTACAGTGGTTGATTGAAGTAACTCCTATTAATTCATGTGATTAAACCGACTATTTCTTAACATACAAATATATATTTTTAAATGTTTAATATTTTCCGTTCCACAACATCAGGCAAGCAGGACCAACCAAAATCAAAAGAGACTGAATAAACTTTAGAGAGCCCAAATATTGATAAGATGTACGAATCGGGGACAATGGACACTCAGTAATCCAAACCAAATGAAAAATCCGATGAATTTCGAGGAGAACTCGCGCATTCGAGTGGCGGGTTCGTGTGCTTCAGCAAGGCTCACGTCGATAAGCTCAGATCTGTAGGGAAGGAAATGATCAAGATTATTGGGAAGAAAATATTGAGTGGGCAGCTTAATCTGACAAAAATTAGTTTCCCCATTCGAGCATGCTACCCGAAAACAGCCCTCCAAAACTCAGTCGAGTCCTGTGTTAATTTTCCCCACTTCATCAACAGGGCCGCTCATGAGACCGACCCTCTCGAAAGATTTAAGCTGGTCGCAGTCGGAGTCCTGTCCTCTTCGTATTATATCAACATGTTCTTGAAGCCTGTACTTAAATTATTATGCAGCTGAACCCTATTCTCGGAGAGACACTTCAGGCGGAGTTAAAGGATGGAACTAAAATATATTGCGAACAGATTTCCCATCACCCTCCCATCAGTTATTTCCTGATTTATGGGCCCAATTAAAGCTACCAGTACTCTGGATACTACGATTTCTAAATCAGTCCAGGGCTGAATTCACTCACTCTGAAGAATATTGGTAGACGAAAGTTTGTGTTCTCGGATGGCACCGAGATTAATGCCACTTTTCCATCTTCAGAGTACATCAACACCTTTGTTGGGACCAATCGAATTTAATAGAGGGGTGCATGCACTTTTTCGGATCCCAAAAATCAGCTTGATCTCAGAATTTAATATGGGAAAGTAAAAAATAAGCCCAGCGACTGCTTCCGAACCTTTATCTTTCAGAATTAACAAAAAGTAGCCTCCTTTAATGGCAGTTATTGCGGCCATATCGATATCGACGAGAAGAGATATTGGGATGCCCGGGAATATGAAGCCTACTCATTGATTTGGGAAAAATAAAACCTCTTGGCTTCAGACTGGAGCACGCGCCTAGATGTTATCATGCTTTTACAGGAGAAGATGGAGGACGGACAAAAATAAAAATAAAATCTCGAAGAATTCCAGCGAGCGGATGCCAAGCTCAGGAAGAAGTATCAAGTCCCCTCGAAGTGACAGCACAAGCAGAAAATTTAAAGTGATTTATGTATTGCTTTGGATTTGATATTCCGCAATGTATAATTTGATAATAAAGTTTGGCCCGAACAACCATTTTCATGGACTCATAAACAATCAAAGTTCTTGTTGAGGGAAAAAAGATATAAGTGTCCTCAAAGTTTGCTGAAGCCAGTAATTACATGACAGGCCTTCTATCTCTCGGGTTCGAAGAAGATGAATAAATTGAAATTGAAAGAGTCTCCGAGGCAACATTCCGATAAATAATTTAATTCTATACACTCAACAATTTCGAAACAGTGGCTATAAAGCATCCCATCAATGGCACAGACTTAGCTAATTTCATTACTGCTAAAAACGCGGAGTTCATCAATAGGCATCCAATTGAATCTTCGGAGCTCCAGAATCTGATAAATGGGGCTTAGTTTTTAGGCTGTCAATCCCTTTTGAAAGTATGTGCAGCCCGATTTGCATGTTATCTGTATTTTGAAGACAAAAATTAAGCTTTCAATGCCAAAATCAAAGAGTTGAACATCAAAAATGAGATTGAATTCTAAGATAACGAAAAATTCAAAAGATTGTATCCCTTTATGAACAAATGATAAAATGAATATCCTTGCATTTTATGAAGTGAAGGTATGATTCGATTCTGAAACAGATTTAAAAATTAATTTAGGAATTTATCATTGTTATTATTATTCCCAAACTGCAAAGTTGATGATTGCCAAGAAAGTGGCCTTCGCTATTTTACCTTTGTTCGCCAGAGCAATGAAACAGTCGAGAGTGTTTCCCTCCCAACAATTGTATTTGCATACCAATGCTCGATATTTTTGTCACAAAAAGAACAAAAACTAAGAAGAAGTAGTAAAACCTGAATAGAACACAGTAAGTGGGTCAAAAAAAGAAGAAGGAGTCAAACTAAGTGAAATGAACCTGGAGGAACTGATTTAGTTAGGGACTGAAGATGCGATGAAACTTGCTCATAAGAGGACGGATGAGCTGCAGAGACAGTTTCACAAAAATGAAGCCAAAATTGCAGAAATGGAGTAGAAGCTGAAGTACTTCGAGAGCCTCTAGGAGGATCTCCTTATCAAATAGAAGAACCTCATAGAAAACATCTAGATTCAGGAAAAGGAACTCCATTTAGTCCGCAAGCGGTCTTAGAAGTATGCTATCACCCTATCTTAGATAAGTTGAGGACAGCAAAGACTTTGGAGTCACAAAGATAGCACGTGAACTTATCGAAACCGCTGATAATATCAAAAGATGTAAACAATTTGCGGAATAGAAAATCAAAGAATTCCCTGATGATGAATACTTTCAGAAGATTATCCTGAGTTACAAGCAGATGGGAGATTTGCTGAAACTGTATGACATCTAATAGTTTGACCCAACTGGGTAGCTGTTTGATCCCAATACTTCAGAAAGTCTCGTAACAATTCCTTGCCCACCAGGCTATAAACCGAACCATGTGGCGATGGCAATGCAGTCCGGATACCGGATAAAGCATAGAATTCTGAGGAGTGCCAGGGTCGGTATATTTATTTGATTATTGATGCAGTATTATCGATCGCATTTGCTTTTGAACTCATAAACTAAATATACCTTTCATAATTCATTTATGGACAAGCCAGCCAAGAAGGATAATGAGAGTCAGGCCGAAACCCCCTGCGAGTTCATTGTGAAGATCACTTAGATGCTGAAGGTACGGATACAGTTTAAAGCGTAGAACTACAGTGATGTGGTTTTTTGGTCTGAAGACGGAGGTTCGCTAAAATTCAGCAACATGGAGAAACTGCAGAATGAGGTGATCCCGAATTACTTTAGACATCGAAACATTCTGTCTTTTATTCGGCAAGTAAGCGTTTTGTGAGTGAATTAGTTGAACATGTATTACTTTTCAAAAATCGAATCGGAAGAGAAGGACGAGATGATTTTTGAGCACAAGCTCTTCAAGCGTAGCAACGAGATGAACTTCCATCTCATCCAGAGGAGAAATAAATTCCGTGACGAGATACTCTAAAACATGGAAAAGAATTATGCAGAAACGCTGAGCATTATTGAAAATTAGCCCCGGCTCCGCGAGGAAACCAAGAATATGCTAAAGTCCGCGATCGAGTACCAGCAGATCTCTGTCAAGAACCTCAAGAAAATCAAGGGCCACATCGACTAGCTGATCGAGCAGCTCAAGAACACCCGGGGCAAGTAGGTCAAAAGGGCCATCTCAAAGCTGCAGACATACTCAGTGCCCGCTTTAAATAATTTAATTTCCGAGGGCAAATAGCTCGAGAATATTATCAAGAACTAACTCTGCAGGGACTTTAAGGCCACTGCCATCCCCAACTCACAGTCCGTCCAGTCCCAAAACTACATGATCTTGTTCAACGACGTGCAGACCATCAAGGACCTGCAAGTCATCGACAAGCCCTTCCATATGCCCTCCGTCAACAGTCTCATCGGTGGCCACTCTGAATGCTCTTTAGGCCAGGACTTGAAGGACTAATTATAAATCGACAACGAGGTCAGCTTCGAACAGGAAATCATCAATAACCGCATTCGATGATATTTATTATTAATCACATTCCGATTCTGTTATCATTATGGTTATGATTACCGTTATGATTAGATTATGATTAAATTATTTCAGCGAATCACAATGTCGCTTACATAATTATATAAATTATCTCCACACCTTTATATGATCCTCAAATATAATCCTATCTGGGCCAACCCTTACACGATTAGACCATTTTATCACACCATTAGACACATACTATCATCACATTCTTCGATCATACCATCTTATCATATATATTCATTACTTTATTATATATGTTTTCATGTCATCCCAGGATTGATTGCACCAACAGTACTCCCTGTATAATAATCCTGATAAGGTCCGTTTGCAACCATCGAACTCATCCGTACATTTGGTACGAACCTACTGCATATTGCAAATGATTAAATTACATAATAATGATACTATTTTCGTGATAATCGGAAGTGCTGATGTGGAATATCGAAATAAAGACTGATAATGGCAACTTCTAACTCCCCACAATCACTCCTGAGTAAATATTAGGGACTGCATTGGCAATACTGTTGTTCCGGGTCGCCGTTTCTCTGATCCTATAAAAAATATTTTGCATCCACCCCAAAAAGTAGCACATCACGAACTCCCTCGAGTTTGCTTATTCCTACCATTTGGCGATCAGTATCTTAGGGCTGTCTGAGTTGGACTGGAATATGTTCGACATCAAGATCTGGCTCGTGTGCTACGCTTGCATCGGCATTATCAGGAAAGCACTGTATATCATATCTTTGGAAAGGAACCTGCTGGTGAATGACTACTCTTACAATAACAAAATTGTGGGGCTTCTAATTTCGTCGCGCTATTTGGCGTACTTGATGATCCCAGGCTCAATCTTCATTGTCATTTGGGTCAACTATGCTTTCCGAGGGGTGCCGATAAAAGTGCTGGGGCTCTTAACATTCCCCTCAATAATGCTGGCCATAGACTCATTGTTCATGCTGTGGATAAGCCAGAAAACAGAAACCAATCTCATTTATTTCTACAACCAGAACATCAATGAGATCCCCCCATCTTATAAATTAGAACTCTCCTATAACATTATCGGCTCTTCTGTGAAACTATGGCATTTCTACAACCTGATGATGATCTGCTTCAAGAGACTCATCGAGAAAGTCGACATTTTTGACTGTCTCTGGATTATATCAATTTTGGGGGCATTATACAACTCGCTCTCCAGCTGTATATCCTATGGAATCAAATACCGAAATATGAAGAAGCTCAAAAAGTGCATCGGCAGGATATTCAAGAAAGTCAACAGCAAAAGCGATCAAATCTGCATCATTTGCATGGAACCTCTTTTGAATTGCCATGAGCTCACATCATGCGGCCACATATTCCATTATAAATGCTTCTTTCAGTGGATTCAAACGAAGGAGTAGTGCCCAGTCTGCCGGGTGCGCATCAATTTAAATTTGTGATCGATATTTTTATTTACAATATGAATCTTCTGTATATAATCAAAACTCAGTCCTGTTCGATTTTCTTTGCTATGTCATCGTAGCCCTTTTCTTGCATGAGTTTTGACAGGTTGTTTTGAACATACTTCTTCATTTCCATGTCTTTGATCTCGTCGAACAAATGCTCGTACTTTTGAGCAATGATTTCCGGATACTCTCCGAGCCCAAACACACACTACTGAGCCAGTATGGCGGATGTTGAGTTGAATGTCTGGTTTTGTATCAGATATATCAGAGCCTAGAGATAGGTGCATGCGGAATACTCATTCGACTCTAAACTGTTGCTCAGTAAATGTGTTAAGTCTTTCAGCTGGTCCGGAGTAATGAAGGGGATGATTTTGAGCAGTTTCGGCTTGAGCTGTTCGTAGATTGCCGCATACTTTAAGTCTTCCTCTGCCTCGAGAGGAACCGCAAAGTAATCAAAATCAAAGAGAGTGCTTAGTGTTTCATTGCTCAAAGAGCCTTTAAAATACTTGGTGAGTTTGAATATCTGAATTTTGGTGGTATCTCCGAGCATGATTGACTCCATTAAATCAGCCAGTTGGTATAGGTTGATGTTGCCACCTTTGGCAAAGATGTGCTTTATGGCCTCGCCAATTGCTTATCGCGAGTAGTTCCCAATTTTGTCAAACTCCCCTTTCCTGATGATTTCGATCAATAAGTTCATGTGCTCCTCGTCGATCAATGAGGAGAAGATTATGTTGGCGAGTATCGAATTATTAAATTTATTTTACTTCGGGGAGAGGGATTTGTTTGAGCCAAGAGCAGTGAAGGCTTGGTCTATGAGCTATTTTTCAGAAATATAGAACTGGGACTGACTCGAAATGCTCTTCTTCTTATCAGAAATCCGCTTCCAGTTCAAGAAAACCTACTAGACTGGCTTTTCATTAGTTTTCTCGAGAATCTGGCTTGCGAGCCTCTGCTGTTCGTCCTTTGATTTCCTCAGAGTTATTTCATCCAGGAGCTTCAAAAACCTTTCCTCCATCTCAATCTTTTTCAACTTGCTTTTTATCTCTTGCCTGACTCTCGTTAAGCTCTTGATAAGTTCGTTGTTCTACTCTCTATTGTCTTTCAAAGAATCTAAAATAGTATCTAACTTGCTTATTCCTTACGCCTAAAAGTTAACATCCAGTCTACGCATAGCCTCGTCGGTCAGGCCTTGGATGAACCTTGCCAAGCACTCGTGAAAGTTGATAATCCAAAACTATTTTCGATCTCTATTGAAACTGTCTAAATTGTTTAAAATTAAGTCCGTGATTTGGTCGAATCTATATGAGATCTTTCTGAGTTTTGTCAGACCGACATTCGGGTTCTGAATTGAGATCACAATAAAGTAGTAATTGTAGTATATTTATTATGCGTTGGTTCCAACTTTTTGGGCCATTTCCCATAAGTCATTCAGTTGGTACTCGCATGAACCTTCTGCATTACGATAGAAGAGAGATTA
This sequence comes from Brachycentrus maculatus, assembly GCF_059751285.1. Taxonomy (NCBI): domain Eukaryota; kingdom Metazoa; phylum Arthropoda; class Insecta; order Trichoptera; family Brachycentridae; genus Brachycentrus; species Brachycentrus maculatus. The sequence continues at coordinate 22,688 of NW_028282386.1, read as the reverse complement.
ATGCACGTTTACAGTTGGGCGTTGTTACCAAGCGCTAAGGGCGACTTAATCGAAATTAGACTCAAATAATTGCTCGATTTTATAATCGTTTCCATTATTTTATAAAAAATATTCAATTATTTTTCTGCCTATTTATAAGTTCTCTTTGTAAATATGAGAGATTGATTTTAAGAAGGCTTCAGTTTCGAGGTAGCAATCGATTGAAACGTTAACAAAACCTTTTATAAAAGTGACTACTTGAATAACTTCTTTGTATCGGAGCTTTTCCAGCAATTTCGTTGCATAAATCTTGCAAAATTCAATGAATTCTTAATTTTGTATGTTAATCTCGTTTGTTCGACAATCAACTATTTCGAATTCAATGTAAATTGCCTAAAATGTTTCGAAGTTCAGTTTGTCAATGTACTGATTGATTAAATCCTCAAAGAATAGCCTTCGACGGGATTAACCCCATTCGTGACAAATCGCTTGTATGTCTGAGGGATGTATGGAGCACTCCATATTTTCAAAGATTTCAGCAATTTCCAATTTGGCAAGTTCTTGAATTTTAATGGGATTTTCTTTGGAGTTGATGTTGACTACATTTAATATTTGCTACTTTGTTTATTCGTCATAAATGATATCCAGATCGAAATAGATGGCATCGAGTGCTCTCTGAATCAAAGTGTCGATATAGATTTCCTTATCAATTTCGAGGGCCTCGAACACGTCGTGTTCTTCGAGTAAATTTCGAATAATCTCAAACTCCTTCCACTAAATTAAAATCAAGCCGTATTAAATGAGTATATCGAAGGTCTTGGCATCATAGTAGACGGTTTCTTGGAGGTAGATAAGAATGGTGAGCATATTGCGGGCAGAATCGAGATCGATCTATTACCCTTCGATTTCGATATACTGGTCACTCATCTAATTGTTAAAGTATTTGTTCATGAGCAACTTGAAAATATTATTATTCTATTCCAGGTTGATCAGTTCTTCATAGGTAAATTTCGACAGCTCGAACTTTTTGAAGAGGCTTTGACATTTTTAAAGTTGTTTTATCTTGTTGAATTTAAAGGCTAAATTTTTTGATATTTCAAGGTTGTCTACAGCTTCCATAATTTCAGGGTTTTCTCTTATTTATAGTTTGAGGCATTCTCCAACAAACAGCATCGAAATTATTTACTGATTCTCTCTCTGGAATTGGGTTCCCATTTTGACAAGCTCCTGCATTAAAATTTTAAGCTCGATTTTTGAGCAATTTTTTGATTGTACAAATTTTCTCAAGACATCTTCAAACAGACTCTTTTCCGTGTAAAGATCCATAAACTACTTGAAAATATACTGCTTCTTCTGTTTATCCTCCAGAAAGAAAAGGGCCACAAGACTTTCAGGCTTGAGTTTGGTCAACTAGATAATTTTAAGCTTTTATCTGTCTATGATGTTGTATTAGAGCATAAAGTAGTGCATCCTAGCAAAGAGCTTGCAGTACTCGTAGTCATCCTGCACGAGTTTATTCTTTTTCTATAAAATGTCTAGAATCTTAACTGAAATCTCAGGGTCGTCGTTAGTTTCAAAGGCCTTCTCATTCGCGAACTCACAAACCTCTAAATAAAGCTTTATTCCTTGCAGATTTTGAACCTACTCGATAAAATCCACTAAACTCATGCTGATTAGGCCATGCTTTCCACGCTTTTGCTATCTGCCGCTCAAGGAATTGAGGAATTAACAGATGATTTCATTGAGTTTGCTCGTTGGATGATAAAACGAAAACTCTTTGCATATTCTCTCCTTTGTCAGTTAGAGCTTCCATTCATTAACGGTGACCTCTTGGAACCACAAAGGTTGAGACTGATTTCTAATATCTTCTAAATCTTTAATAATTGGCTCGTTAATCTTTGAAGGTCGCTGTACCTATAGTTCTAAAGGATAATTCGGCAGTAGAAAGTTGAAATTGTTTAATATTTATAGTGTTTTGCCGGGAAATTCCTTCAACACCCCAATAAGAAAATGATTGTAGTCCTCCAAAAGTAGCACCTTAAACTCGACAAGAACACTTTCGAGGCTCCTGGCTTATTTGTGCCGAGTTTCATCGATAGCCGGATGCAAAGGATCATGAATAATTTCTGCGGGATCGATTTACTATTTGATGATTTCAACAAAAATGGAGTGCAGGCTCGATTGAAACACTTTTTCAAAAGCAACAAAATCGACCATTTTATTCATTTCGTTGAGTTTCAGTTTCCTCATAAGAAATTAATTCTTTAAATAATGCTTTAGGTTTATCGTGTTAAAACTATTCATCAGGTTGTCGATCAGAAGCTGAGTTGTTTTATCTCCTATCTTCAGCAGCTAACTGATAGGAATTGTTCTTCTTCTCAGTTGGGATCGAATCTCTTTTATTATCTAGTCAAAATCTGAACAGGGTATCAGGTATCTATAGATGTCTGCGTTTTATTTCTTACTTGTCGACCATAGCTTTAAGTAGAATTCCTTTTTAGAAATGCCTAGATTTATGGCCATATCCCCCAAAACATCTAATGGAGTTTCGGAAGAGTTTGCTAAAGTCATCATTTTCTGTAGAGGCTATTCTTTTATCAGATTCGAAAGGTAAACGTTGTTATCTTTCACGAAATTGAAGATTAGTGTGTGCTCCTTGCCAGTTATAATTGGCCAAGCTTCTCTGTAATAGCTTGAAAGTCCGAGAAAGCAGGATGGTAGGTCTATGACATCACAGATACTGAGATTGCACTTTGGGTCAGCAAACTTTATGCAGCTCAATTCCATTGACTTAGCCCCGACTGAAGTCATAATCCCCTTCGAGTTGAGGAAGAGTTTATTCTCCACATACCTTTCGTTAATTGAGTCAATAATCATGTATTTATCGAACTTCTTCTTGACTACAATCACCTCGGTCTGCATTTCAAAGCAGTAGTAGTCTGCCACTGCACTTAAGGCCAGGTTTTCGTAAAATATAAGGCTGTCTGACTATAGTTTATAGTTAGAATCACCCTTCACCATCAGTTCTGCCTCCGGGGACCTTTCAATTTCCTTGATCCTTACAACCATTTTATTGCTGCCTGCCACTTTTAGCGAATAAAAGAGCTTAATAGTGCTTTCTGAATCCTCTTCGACATCGCTGATTAGCCAAATCTTATGAATCTGCTCTCCCCTCTCCAGGAATATTTCGGATTTGACTGTAGACTTAACTTTCATGATCCCATAATTAAGAAAGTGCAATGTAATTTCACCTGATTTAGTGATAAGTAAGACTTACTTGTCAGTAATCATGCCCGCACTCAAAAGATTTGGGCATTTTATCCAAAATTTTTACAACAGCTTCGATTATTTCACATCAAATGTGCAGAAGCTGAACCCTTGGCCAGATAAGAGAAGTATTGGGATGTCGTTTCGGTCCTTTACGTACTTGGCCGCGCATGAGGAAATTGCGTTGACATTATATTTTAGGGTTAGGATTTGGTTGTGTTGGACGTTCAATTAGCTGGTCTCGTCGTCAATACTGTATTTGTAGGTATAAATTTTATGATTCTTTGCCACGATAATGCCTGAATAAAGTACTGGAAACGCTAGGATTTTGGAATGAGCATCATCAAGTTGTCTTCTCAAGAGAGACCCAAATTTGGAGAAATAAGGAGCCTCGGCTTGTTCATCGGGGATTATGAGGATGGTGGGGGTTGCCAGGTTTAGACCTTGATTCTTGAGGTTTCTATACACTATCTCGGATTACGGCTCCATCATAGCAGTATTGTAATTAATTATGACAAAATTAATTGATTTCAAAGCAGAAGCCTCCCGAATCACACACTTATTTTTGTTGCTATTTCCACGATTCCACTACGGCTCGTATAATATAAATGAACATAATAGTCTGTGCACACAAAAATCAAAAAATGCTGGAAAATTTCAATAATGAGGAATACCCAGATATCACCATTCAAACTGCTAACTCCAAAATTCGGCTTGTCCTTGCTTATTTGAGCATTGACTCTGAGTTATTTGGAGCGCTGGACTCCAATGCTTAAGCTATCGACCTCTCTCATCTCCCTGAGAGGCCTTTAATTCATGTTCTCAGGTCGCTCTATGGCGATCAGCTCATTGTAAACACCATCGCTGAGTTGGAATAGTTCTACTTTGTGATAAACGAGCTGAGGATTGAAGACTACAAGAAACAAATCGAGTCTCAAATCCTAGGCAAAGCATAGTTGTTGGATAACTTGTAAATCCTTGAATTTTGCTGTAAGAATGAGCTCATTTGCGCAGAAGTAAAGAACTATCACTTTTAAAACAACTTGAAAGCTCTTTAAGACAATAAAAAATTTTTGCAACTCAACAAAGTATCACTGCAGACCCTCATACCGATCCTTTTATAGTACTACCATATTACAGGAGATTCAGCAAGCGCGATAATAAACAATGTGCTAGAGAACTATTTCAATCGAAACAACCTCAGGCCTGCTGAATTTTTCGAAGACGAAGATGTGGAAGTCCTTCAGAATATATGGTAACAGTTCCATCACACACTTCACATTGCTGAGAAAAGGGCAAACAAATACAAAATGCAAGATTCGCTCGATTCACCCTACGGCAACTTCGGAACCAAGAAAGAAGTGCATAGCATTACTGAAGAAAAATAACTTCTCAACATGAAGGATATCAAAATCCAGTCCTTGCGCGAAGAAATTGAAATGAAAGACAGATAAATCAACGAACTACGAGAGCATCTTTATGCCATAAAGAACATTAGCTTCCCCAAGGAAAAGAAAAGAATTGAATCCACTCCCATTCTCCCTGCCGAAGACGAATAAATCAGCATACTTGAAGGGGTGAAAGTGTCAAAGCTGGAACAAAAATAATCAACAGGATCAAAAAAATCAGTCAAAGAGCAAATCCTTCCGGAGTTTAAAAACTACAGCAAGCAATCTTATCAGCATAAATCTTATAAGCCTTGATCAGTATATTTTAATGCCTACATTTAATATTTCATAATTATTCAGATGAAGCGGAAACTGAGGGTGCGCCAGAAACTAATTACAAAACCCCACCCAAAATCAGTGCAAAAAGCGAAGAAAAAGGGATTGCTCCTCTGGAAGAGCCTAGGAAACATAAATCCATCGAAAAAAACGAAGATAGTGCCAGTGAAGCCATAAAGAAAAAGAGGCAGGCCAAAGAAGACCCCAGCACCCCAGGAAAAATACGATAAAGGCTCCCCCAGATTCGAGTACTACTCGCAGAAGGAGTAGGAGAGTTTCCGGGAGACACTGAGGCATTGCTTAAGTGTGATGAAAGTAAACTCAATTAAAAAGATACTGGGCAGGCTTTATGAAATATAAAGGTATATTTCTTCATCTCGAACCTTTGGACTTTTATCTGTTCCGTTTTTACCTTCGAGATCTGAACTCGAGGAGCAGTCCAAAAGGATAATTAAATAAAACCAATGATACCATATGAACATTAGAAAATAGTGGCTTTGTAAATCGATTTTTGCTTCGAATTTTATAATGGTCAAATGTAAATAGAATGTGCTATATTTCTCACATATTTTTTTATATGATATTTGATACTGCAAATAAAACTTAAATAAAAACCAATGGACTCTCTTTCAAGAAGTGTGCAATTATACTTTTCCATACTTAGCAAATTGCTCGAACTCCATTTCTAGTTTGAGTAGGTCTTCTATTGCGGATTGCCTTTCGTTTATTGTTAACTGCATCGTTTTATAATTATGTTTCTGCTTTGCAGATAGATTTGCATCCTTCCCTGAGATGTTGCTGGTGAAGGTTTTTCGACTTGGATGCGGATTGTCAACCCATGGCGATATTCGATTAGATCTCTCTTTCTATCGGCATTACTCAGCTTCATGTTTATTTATGATTGAAAGCAGGTTGCGACTACGAGTCATATTTCTATCAGTTTATTTGGATGGGTTCAGATTCGGGAGATTCTTTTAATTATTATAATCATGGCTGTGATCATCTTCTTGCTCGTTCTGCATATTGCTGTGATAGCTCAGAGAACTGCTGGGTAGACTACTTCTGAATGATGAGTATTTTTGATTTTAGTTTCGCTATTCTTTCTGCCAACAGTCAATCTATCCTTCTCCTGAGTTTGGCATTCCCTGGGTTGGGACTCCTTGAATCAAATTCTTCATCTATGCCATTTACCGAACAAGGGCAAACATGGAGTTTTATAATTTGGATAGCCGCATTGAATTATCGATTTGGTTTGAAGAATTTTCATTTGAATAATTCCCAATTTGTCTCATTGGTGATTTCTGATTCTGAGATTATTTCTTTTTCCTGAATCGATCTGCATAATTGGCATTGTCGTATGCTTCGTTGTTGCGCCTCTTGGCATTGGGGTTGGCTTGTTCGGTCAAGTCTGTGATATAGTTCTCTAGAAAATACAAGAAATCACTCGAATAATTTTTTTCAGCCAATTCCTTCATAGTGTCTTGCTTTTCGAGTTGAGATAATGGGGAATAGACCCTATAATCCTTACGATAGTGCTTAGGCTTCTTTTCTACTTCCACATACTCTGAAAACTTCCTCTTCATTTCCAATTACACGTCTGAAGAAATCAGCATAATTTCATTTTCACCCTATGTCTTGGTTATTGGGGGGTTGCCACAGACTGTAGGGCTCAATAGCTACGGAGTGTTGACGTATTCATCTTCCTCGAAGTTAAATTAATTGCTCGGCTACTTTTACGCGTCTTGCTGAACTTGTTGGGTGAGCTGGGATCGCGGGGGATGGGTGGTAATAATAAGGGATTGGAGGGCGAGGTTGTTTTTCTTTTTTTATTTGATTTGGTTTTGGATGTAGGAGAGATTGTCTTTGTTCATGTGGGAAAAGAGATCTCCTGAACGGTGCGATAAGCTGAGCTCCTATTGCTCATCCTTCTTGTTTTTCTTCTTGAGGTCTGCTTTTAGAGGGAGAGGTACTGGTGTAACTGAGTTTGGGGACCGTTGAGGCCATTCTATTCTAAATTTGAATTCAATTGAATTGAATTGCTGGCTCTGGCCATATCCGAAATATGTGAGTAAATGCGAAATAATTGAGCATATGTGAAATGAGGAGGCATATGTGAAATATGTGAAAGAATTTATATACTGGGCATTGATATAGGATACAATGAGGATAATTTAATGAGTGGTATCAAATAGTGGTATCAAGCAGTTGGATCAAACGAGAGATGCTGTGAAAATGGACAGATAATTTCGGTTAAGTAATAAGTTTCCGCGTCGTTTTGGATAAATATATTTAATTAATTTGAGCCCAACATAATAATAACGATAAAAACTACAAATGCACTCCAAAAGCCAGCAGAACCCCGATAAAAACATTGGTATCATCAAAAACTATACTTACTTCCTGAATGAACAACTGGGCGAGGGCTCGACAGGCAAAGTATATATGGGTACCGGTTTTTTAACATAGGTCGAAACTAATTATCATCTGAAAAGGTGGCGATCAAGATTATCAACATGCGTTAAATTGATAATGAGGTGACCAAGTACCTGCTCGCCTGCGAGAAGTAGGCCCTGCAGAGTATCCATCACGGAAATGTCCTTCACGCTTATGACATAATTCAAGAGCTGGACTATTGCTACATTGTCACCCAGCTCTGTCCCCATGGCACTCTCAAGGAGCTCCTCAAATAGAAAAGTATTCTAACTCTTATCTTTAGCGAAGCTCAGCGAAAGAGAAGCTCTCGGCCTTTTTATCCAGATTTTACGCGGCTATCAGGCCATCAAAAACAAAAAGTTTCTGCACAGGGATCTCAAATCGTCGAACATCATGCTTATAAATGGGGAGCCCGTCATTATCGATTTTGGGTACTGCTAAAAAACATATGGGGAAAAGCCAAAGGTGTTCTATAATGTTGGATCGCCGTCGTACATGTCTCCGGAGGCCTACTATCGGACGACCTACAGCGAAAAAAGCGACATTTGGGCACTCGGTATCCTCCTTTACGAAATGCTCGAAGGGCACACAATCGATAAAGGGCAGGATATTAATGCTTACTTCAAAAATCTGTTGAAGAATGGCTTCAAGCTGACATCTCCGATTTCAAATCATTGCGAGAATCTCCTGAAGATGAGCCTAGAATTAAATCCAAACCAGAGGGCCAGCGCTTAAGAGTTGCTCTATAAAATATAAAAAGCAGTGGACAATGTTCAGCTCAAGAATAAGCCAAATGTGAACGCCCCGAAAAATAATGGCATCCGAACTCAAAATCTGAGTCATTTGGAGAATGGCATCAAGCACGACGCGCCTTTTCATCACAATGCGAACAATCCACACAATGCTAACAATTCACAAAGTCCGAAAAACCTGCACAATGCTAGCAATTTGAAAAATGCTAGCAATTTCCACAATGCTAACAATCCGCATAATGCTAACAATCTGCACAATGTTAATAATCTGTACAATGTTAATAATCAGCGTAATTTTATTAATCCACAAAATGCCTTTAATCCACAAAATGCCTTTAATCCACAAAATGCCTTTAATCCGCACAATGCCTATCATCTACAAAGTGTTAACTATCCTAATAATGTGAACAATCAGCATCATGCTCATAACCCTTATCATGTGAACGCTTAACATTATGCTTTATATAAGAAAAATCTCGCGTTCTATGATTCACCCGCTAACAACATCTCCTCTCCGAACTTCCACAAAGCCTCCCATATCTACAGTGCCCCCTTGTCCAATGCCTCCTTGCACAATGCGGGCACTAATAACACCCCACCTAACATCAACAGTTCTTACCCCCATAATGCGACTACGAGCCATCCGTCAACCATCCCAGAACGGGTATCGATAAAGAAGTATAAGACGAAGGCAGTGATCGGCAAGAGCATGGATGGCCTGGAAGGTAATGAAATGAGGAGAGTAATGCAGCAGAAGCAGCTGATCGCAAACATCACGAACCGGCAAACTAACAGAAACATCAACAACATGAGGGCTCGGGAGTAAGAGTCCTAAAGGCTGTCCCAGTTTAGCAGATAATCGAATCACACGACCAACACGCCCCATGACGTAAACCTGAGTTCTCAGGCCTCGGTCATGGGCAATCTGCCCCAGAATGTGCATCAAATAAGTCAACAGTTTTTTATTAGCAAACCAACTTCCGTCAAAAAGCCTGCTTCCATCCAGATCTCTCGGGATGCCGCCAACAGATAAAGGGACAATGAGTTCTATCAGCTGCACAGCATGAGCGACCGTTATCCTTCGGAGATTGCTAGCGAAAAACAGATGTGTACCAATTTCAGTGTGCCTAACATGCACGCCCTCGACGCTGGTGTCGGATCCATCGAATTCCATCATACTTTCACCCCTAAAAGCAATGCCTCTGGAAATAGGTGCAATTCATCATACATGGAACTTAATAAGGTGCCCATGAGGGACACGCTGCCTGCTAATATGGTCCGTTATACAACAGTGGCTAGGCAGATTCCAATCAATAACTGCGGCATCAGTAATAGTACAAACCAGAACATGGGCAGCAACATGAGCAGCAACATGAGCAGCAACATGAGTAACAACATGAGTAACAACATGGGTCAAAGCAATAACGTAAGGAATAATAATGCCTATAACATACCTATTATACCTTATAAACCCATATTCGGCACTAAGAATATGAACATAAACATGAGCAAAAACATGAATATGAGCAAAAACATTAATACGAGCATGAGCATGAGCACGAACATGAATCACCCAAGTGGCCACGTGAAGCCTCGATTGAGTCGATAGAGCATGCAATCGTAACCGAGATAGCCAAAGGGGGTAGCTATGTGCAAGTCAGTTATTTTTCCTCCTCATCAGCCTCACGAAAACAAGATTGATGCAGCCCTCCCATTTTACATCACAAATAGCTATAATTTTAGTAACGATAACACGACTCAAAGAATGCAACCTGCTCAGAATGTTGTTCATTTGCTGGATCCACACCAACCACCCTTCTATCAAGTAAATGGAAATCGGCCTCTGACACTAGTGACGCACAATCCCTAATCTATACAGTATCCTGAGAAAGCAGTCACTCAGTATTCGTGCATTTTCCCTGATCGGGAGAGATCGAATAACGCTAGAAATTCTATGATACTACCAAGGCCTTGGAACAGTTTCCAAGCCCGTGATGCAGGCTTAGCCAGGCCCTCCACATTCTATGAGTCAAGGTCTCCCCTGAATTCAGCTCCAGACAAAGCCAGTAATGCCAACAATACTAGCACCAATAATGCTAGAAACCCTGGCGAGCATGCTCCCACCTTGGGAAGTCCTCAATCAGCCAATCACATCGAGGTACGCGAGGCCTTCCTCAAGAAGAAAGAGCCATATATCGAGTAATCCATCCAAAAAGTGAATGTCGTACATAATACGAAGCGATTCTTCGACAGATGCCCTCGAGGAATTGCGCCATCGTTTTCGACCACAAATATGAAGGCACACTCGAACAACGCATCTGAGTCGCCGCATGTGAACAGGGAAATGAAATCATACACATACTACCATCACAATGAGCATCGCAATGGGCATCCCAACCAGCCATGGGATCAGAATATCCCCAGAAAAGTCACCCTTTGATCTGAATGCCTGTCTGCAATGCGTTATCTTATCCTTATCCCTGCTTTATTATGCCATCAATACTATGCCAATAAATAACGATATAATGATGAGCCAATACTTATATCATGTTTTGCTCAGAGGATTGGCGTCTCGCGGTAGTTACCGATTGTGCCGTCAGGGTTTAGATCGTACTCAACGAGTATCTTGTTGTCTTTGGATCTAGATTTATGATAGATATGTACTCGATATATGTGTTGAGCTGCTTGACATCATGCCCGAACTGCTTGTATATCTTAATGAGCTCATCCCGGGGGATGGGTCGGGCATTGTTATGCTTGATTGCTTCCGCGAAGTCCTTGATCTGGGAGGTGGTCGCCCCATTGCCGGTAAGGAGTGCGCTTTCTTGCTTTGTCAACGAAGCCATGCTCACTGATTGATTGGATTATGATATTATATTAATATATTGCATTAATTGCAGGTTTCCCCGAATGCTAGTCATAATATCATGCATAACTATTAACTATTAACTGTGATACACTATCACATTTGCATATTCCGCCTCTTTTTTATATTCCTATCATTCCTGTCTCTTTATTGCTGCGCATTTATTTGACTCTTTACAGTAGGGCCTACAGTTTGTTCCTTTCTTATTTCTTTTAAGGATTCTTCGGCGTACATTATCTGTGCGTACATTATCTGTGCATGCAGTGCTTCTTGCATTAACTATGGGTTTTTCCTAATATTTTTAAATCTGAGGTTGTTCAATGTTTTCAATTCGATAGTGACAGTGCTGCTAATATTGAATTGAGTGACCCTTGTAGACTTGCCCCTGTACGACTGTATCAGTTTTGCTGTCGAGGTGTATTGGAAGTGGGAGATTGCAGAGTTGAGGATGGGGTAGGTTATCCACAAGCAAGTCCACATAGTACTTCGACTACACGTAGTAATAGTGGGCAGCGTGCATATATTAAACAATCATTTGGTCACTCAGGCTCTTTAGCAATTTATAAAAATGCTGGCTTGAATTCGAGTTGGCGCTATTTTCAATTGATCCATGCAGATCTGTTGAATCAATGGCCTGGCTGAGAACCTGGATCAGTTCCTACATCAGAAGAGTGAGATCTTCATTGCGAATGTAAAGTGGAGTGAACATTGCTTAATAATAGACTCAGTTCCGATCTTCACTTCACATCACAATCATATAATTATTGTTTAATGTGGACAAAGTTCGGGCTATAAGCCATACTCTAACATCGTATAGTGTGTCTTTGTCTATCGTAAGTCAAATTCAAATGCTATCGATACTATATATGCGATGGTGCTATGATTCTATGATTCTTTGAATATACTGCAAAAAGTTGCCATCTACAATATCAATATTTTCAAATTCCTCACAAAAATAACATATCCGTTATTACGCTTATATATTGCATGTCGATTGCAAATAAACATAGGTCATACAATGGATTATCATTTCTTGTGAGCGTTGTTATTATAATATGGGGTTGGGGTTGGGGTTGGGGTTGGGGTTGGGGTTGGGGTTGGGGTTGGGGTTGGGGTTGGGGTTGGGATGATGTTTTAGTATTTGGCATTGCTGTCTCTGCTGTGAGGATTGCGGCTCCTGCCGGATTAAATTCTTTTTTACTTGCGATCTGGGGTTTTGCTTTTATTCATTGACGAAATGTGCTGTGTAAGGTCCTCTAATTTGCTTTAGATTTCGATGCACTTCTCTTTTTATTTGATGATAACCTCTTCTAAAGTGAAGATCGTACCCTTCTGCTACTCAATAATGCTTTCGTATTTAATGCTTATACTCTTTTGCTGTTCGGATGTATCTAGGTTTTGAAGCAGCTTTGAGTTGGCATCGTGAGCTTGCTACAGCTGCTCGAATACCTACTCCAGCTTGTGTTACAACTACCTTATTCTGTTGAGATACTTTTTCTACGCCTAATTCGAAAGCTTGTTCTTTCCCCCTTCAATATATAGCATTAACTCATCTTCTAAGGCTTTTACCTTCTGCGTGAGATGCGCCGACTTCTCCTGTTCGAACTTAAGCTCGTAGTTCTTCCGATCAAGGGTCTTCTGATCTTATATTTTTAGTTTATTTAATGTGCTTTCGGCTATTGCTTCTTTACGATGCAGCTACTCCCGAAGGGATGTGAGTTCACTCCTGAGAGTCTTCACGAGACCGACAGACTTGGATGTCGCTTCAGTGTGAGCATGCATGAGGCTGTTATATCTGCCCAGCACATCCTCATACTGCATGGGATGGATATGAGTCTTTCTTTCCCCGGAGTAGGCCGTGAGATCCTTGATCTGCTTCTCCCAGAAGAGTTTATCTTTTTTGTAGGTTAGTGACAATTATTCACTGACATACTCCATATTTTTGCACTTGCGAGTGATGCTTGCTATTTACTCTGTGAGTTCCGATATTTTGATGTTGAGGCCCTTGATGTGGGAGTTCTACTTCTCCATTACATCCAAACTCTGCTCGTACCTGAGATTTAAGTTGTTGTGCTCGAACAGTTCGTTCTTTAGGCTTGAGTACGTGTCTTCATATAACTTCTTTAACTTCTCCAGCTGCATCTCCAGCACTTCCCTAGCATTACTAAACTCCCTCATCTCGGCCTCGATCCTCTACTTCTCAGCCTTTAGGTCATGGCATCGCTTACTATTCAATTATTCTGTCTGCCTGGCTGTTTAAGTGAGGTTGGCTAGTTTTGATTCGAGGGTGCGGACTTGGATGTTATATTCATTGTTTTGCTCTTCCAATCCTAAGTTTGTTTCTTTGAGGAAAGATATTTATCTTTTCTTCTCTTAGATTATTTCATCAACGATTTCGATCATTCTTTTCTTTTCTTCGAAATGCTATTCAATTGCGTTCTTTGCGGCTTTCATGCTCGCTATTTTTTAGTAGCAGAGCCTTAAATCCTCTTCGATTTGCAATCTATGCTTTTTTTCCGCATCATAGTCCTTCTCCAGCTTGTAAAAATTGTCCTGAATCTCTAAGATCTACTTATTCTTGAGCTTGCATTCGTCAATCTTTTCCGCCAGCCGATTCTCCGCAATGATTATCTCAGCTTTAAATTATGATGTCGCACTTCCGAAATCTCTTTTGTCGAGCAGCATTACATTCAAATCTTTCATTTGCGTTTGAATAGTTTGCTGAAGCCCCAAATTTTATTGAATCGACCTCTCATATTCATGGCGAGTCCGGTGATTCTCTTCTTGCTGAGCAGCCAGGAGCAATTTGAGGTTTGTGTTGTTCAACTTTTATTGCGATAGGACTCTTTTGCTCTATTCAATTATTTTCTATAAGTCAAGGATTTTGTTATTGTGAGCAATGTTGACGTTTGCACTATGGGCCTTGGAGTTTGTTACTTCGGCTGTTTCCTACTTTGCATACTTCAGCTACTTGATCAGTTTCTCGTTTTTCTCAGTTGCGAGGTTATACTGGTGAGTCGTATCTAAAAGTTGTTTCGAGGTTGCCTCCAATTTGCCCAGTGTTGCTTCATAGGCAGCCTTCATCTTTTCGAAATCAGCCCTGAGCCTTAAGTGCTTCATTTATATTTCTGCATAGACTCCGTGAATTTAATTTATCCTATTTTCATACTTGAGACGGACATTGACTTCCTGGTTGAATGACTGTTCGGCCTGCTTATACTACTCGAGTAAGACTGCTTTCTCCTCTTTTAGATTTATATTCTCTTCCTTGAGGCTCTTGATTTCTTTGTAAACTCGAGCATTTTTCTCCTCGTTTATTTCCTCATTCATTTAGATCATTTTCTGCCTTTTCTCAATTTCGACGCGCAAAGTGGACACTTTTTTCTGTTTGTCACGCTCGATTTCCGCGATCATTGCCTCGAAGTCCCCTTATGCGCAGTATTCCAGCAGAACAGCGTACACCTTCCAAATAGTTTTGCGGAGAGTTCTGTTATTTCGGCATAGCTCTTGCAACAAGTCGTTGAATCCGATAGAGTAGACAAACAGCGATTTATAGATTCGATTGAGGTCGGCTATCGCTATCCCTTTGGAAAGCAGAGAGTTTCGGTCCAAGGAGAATTTCTTCAACGCGGGATTGTCGATCGTGGTGTCAAACTGCTCATCAGTGCAAGTTTCCATCAATATGCCGTTGAGCCATGCCTCGATGTATTTGTCCTTGATTGGCCCATTGTTGTATTTTTTTGAGAGGGCTCCAAAGCTATTCTATTTTATTTACTTATTGTTTTAGGTCTCTATTCAATAAAATATTTTATACCGAAGACGTCGATGGTTTTGCTGATGTGGGGTTGGGGTTGGGGTTGGGGTTGGGGTTGGGGTTGGGGTTGGGGTTGGGGTTGGGGTTGGGGTTGGGACCTTCGTGCACCTGCTCTCTCACCTGCCTTCTGGAGGTTGAGCTTAATTTTTTATTGGGAATGCGGCTCTTTGTTGTGATACCACATGTCGATAGTGGCCGTGTTGTGGTCCTGAGTATTAGTCAGTGTCAAAGTCAGACTCTTATCCCCCTTTTTGAGGATTTATTCTTTCTTTTTCCTGTATTTTTTAACGTTATGCCCCGAACCCGAGAGGACTTCATTGAACTGAGTTAATGCATGAATTTACGATTATCACATCATCTCTGAGAGTGTAGCCTTCATCATCGATTGTCTTCATCCTATTATTTATAATCACAGATTTAGTTAACAGTTACACTGTTATACGAAAATAACACATTCTGCAATGAATGATGAACGCGTATTCTCACAACAAATGTCACACCTCTTAAATTTAATAAACTCTATCATTCTATGTCATGCAATCACAATATCTATTTCGAATTTATCAGTTTTGTGAGTATCGAGGCAACATGGCAACATCCCCAATGCCTGCAATGCCTGTAATTCATGAAACAGCAGACAATGGTGATACTAATGATTTTTGATCAGCTGGATATATTTAATGTGTATAATTTAGAGGGGCTTTATTACTTATCGGTCATTGTTGTTGCATTTTGTTATAATGCTTGTTGAATTATGGAATTGTGAATGCTGGCGGGTTTGATATCTTTGGGTTTAAAAATGAGTATAGTAATTGATTATTATGATAAGGCCTGAAAGCGCTGATGGATTAGCTCAATCTAGAGGACATCGAGGATATCGCCGAAGAGGATATCGAGGAAGAAATGGAAAGAGTTTTAGGCAAGCTAATCCTGCACCATAAAATTACTTACTTTGAGGTAACTGCATATCCCGCGCCATTTGTCGAGTTTCTCAATTCGAAATTAAAATTCGATTTCAACCAACTGAAGGCTGGCTTCAACATTGATAAAGATCAGATAGCGAACAAAGACTCGACCAATTTCCTCGCGGATACGCTAAAAGCTCTGTTGAGTATTGAAAAGTCAGAAAGAGAGCAGAAGACCCAGATTATCTCAAATATGGTCAGGCAAAAGGTTATTAACGAGTAAGAACTAGTGAAAGTCCTCACTAAAAAGCTATTAGAATAGGATGAGAATCTGGATTCGAACTGGATCATGAGAAAGATGTTCCTGAAAGACACGAACTAGCACTTGATAAAGAAGTTCGAAATTTAGTATTTCTCCAGCATCTATGGCAAAAGCTTCAAGGAAATAAATAAAGTCACCATCGAGCCACTCCTTGGACTCTAATCCATGTTGACATATTGCTTGAGAAATGTCCTGAGATACCGCGGCCTGTGGAAGACCAAGACTTCTTCGCAATTTTTTCGACAATCGAGGATACAATCAGCAACAAGCTGCTCAAAAAAGGCTCTTTGTTCAAGTTCGTCTACCAGATGGACTCCTTTTCGGATAACTGGTTCTCAATTGAGCTGAAGTAATCTAAGGAAATGGAGGTCCACTTCTGAAAGAGTGGCTTATGGGTCTATAACAAGTCGATTGAGCACAATTAGTTCAAATAAGGCAGAGACATTTTCAACTGGGATTTCAAGGACCGTCCAGATCGCAATGTTTGTGAAAAATAAATAAAGAGATTCTTCCAAAGCTTCAAGAGTTTGGCATTTTGTCTGCTAAACGAAAAGAACTTTTTGACTCTGGACCGCACAAATTCATCTATGATATCTTCACATTCTATAAGACGTGAGCAACAGCCGAGGTACATCGATCAAAAGCTGATGATTTCGAAAATAATGCTTGTCATTCTATCGAAGGAAGACGAAGGTAATGAGCCCCTCGATTATGAGCTGACCGACTTACAACTAGAACTGCCTGAAAAGCACTCTCACAAGTTCAAATTCGATGAAACCCAAATTGAAAAGATAGTTTGAACTGAAAGATTGCCATTCGCTGATATAATAAACTTGATGAACGAGGTAACTTCGCTCTATGAGAACAATTTCATCTATCAGATCTAAAAAGCACTCAACAAAGAGTTTGAAGAGATCTGAGAAAATCAATGAAGGTAATATGAAAGTGATTGAATAGACAATGTAATAATATTAAATTAAAGTATTAGCAAGCGCATGTATAACCATTGCCCCATTACAGTCTATCGAACAATCTATCAAAATTATTTGCTATTGTAATTTACTTCATCTGGTAATACAACTTCGAGTTGAAAAAGTCAGTAACGGCCATAATATTTACATTGCCAGATCCGCCAAACAATAGCTTTGTTTGCTTTCTGAGTAATTATATAGTGTTAATTTTAATTAAACTTGATGAAGGTTATCAATTTCCGTCGCTTCTAATTTTCTTCAGGATATCGATAAATTATTGGGAGCTCGATCGAACTGATAATAGCTTGGAATTATGCCTCGACAGCCGCTTTGGAATGCATTGCAAATTCTCATTTTACTTGCAATTTGTTTACTCTTCTCGAAAGCTTTTGATGCTTATTCGTTTCTTTGCATTGCTTTATCTCATATCATTGTTGCTAATTTAATTGTTCCCGATATTTAAACTATTAAAATTAGACCTCCGACTCCCATTATTTTACTTATTTTCCTTCAAAGGAGAGTCAGTTTATTGAATATAATCCCAGAACATACTTCTCGACGGATATTCAGAGGCTTTAATATTGTGCAGAGACGCAACGTCCATCAATTAACTCCCATTCTTTTTCGAACTCACGGAATTCGACGGCAAAAATGATTATCTCGTTGATTGCGCTGCTGGACTCTCATTTGGAGGGCTACAAATTTACTTCCGAGTAATTTGACTAATGAAATATTAGTTAATATTAATCCTCTTCTTCGCTGCAATTTGCGAAGGATCGGTAAATAATTTGAGCGATTTTGTTGCGTGAAACCTTGACTAAGAATTCATAGTTGATGGGTGCTCCTTTGTAAGGTCTGATATTTAGTTATGGTGATTACAACAAAAAGTGCCAGATTGCCTCAATAGTGATGATTGATGTATCCTTTCATGCGCTTCAATGATACTCTGCTTCGCTTTCCCGCGCACCTAGAGCACTTTGCTTTTGAGTTCACCTATTTGATTCTTGAGTTCTTGAATATCCCTGTCCTTCTGAGCCAGCATTTCCTAAGCGAGCAGAGCCTCCGATTGGTGATGCTCGTTCGTTGAAGTGAGTTGGAGTTCGAGCTGTTAGATCTTCCGATTCTTCTCATTGATTAGTTCTTAGTAATTGGCTACTTTGGCGTTGTGGTTCAGTTTGATGAGTTAGTTCTCCTGCTCAAGACTCGCCAGTATCTATTTGAGGCGATACTTCAGCTAAGTTTGCTCCTGGAAGTTGGCGTGAGAGAATGCGAATATGTTCATACTGACAGTACGCGATTTCTATAAATCGAATTTATATGCAATTATATTTTGGATCATATTCTATTGTTGTCCACTTGTTCATATGCAGACATATGAGGATGTCTGAGCGCCATCTGTTTGCAGAGGGATTTGGTACTAGCAAGGCCATCATCATATCATAACTGGACGAGAGTTTTGTGAAAATCATCAATTTTTTATATTGTTATTTTGGTATATTGCTTCAATCTGAGGCACATGCGTGGTATTATTCAATTAAGGTAAAAAGGATAGGGCTTATGTAAGAAGAAAGGTGAAGGACAGAAGCAGATGCAGAGTCAACAAACAAACAAACAAATAAATGTAACTCAATAATTGAAGAACAACTACGAAGGAATAAATGAAGTGCCCACCATTTCACAAACTCAATGAAATGTCAAAGAGCGATGGCTCTCTCGTATTTACATCCATATTCACTTTGATACAACAACAATGGATAACCATGATATCATTTCACTGCAATTTTATCATATTTTGTTAAAACGGTTTCCAATTTGTTTTTCATTTAAGTGAGCCTCCTAAAACAATTCTCATTAATTCGTTTGCGGGCTGTAATGCTATCCAAATGCCTCCAAATCCTATCGATGCTTTACATCGATTGCCTCACTCCGATTAGTATATTATCATTGCGATTGGTGCCTTCGACGTTGGAGTTGAGGATGCGATGGGATGCTAAAACTGCTGCCAGGATCTACAAAATGCTATCAATTTGACTAAATTAGTTAATAATTCTGATGCATACGAAGTATTTATGCGCCTAAAGTCGCTCTATTTGAAGGCCACGCCAGAAATCATTGATAAGCAAAGCAGCACTGGATGTTTGCGATTTAGTTTCAACTGCACTGAATTGATTGATTTCCTATTGAATTTCTGCGTACTCTTCCAAAAACAGTTTGGGATACTTCGATAGATACGAACACACACACTGATTAATGACAATATCTGAGTATCTTTGATAGATGCGAGATGCTGCTACTCTCACATTAAGAAACTCTGCAATGTTATTATTGCTGGCTGCTGTGGGAAATGCAGGGCTGGCCGTATCGAGTAAATTGGCGACCCATTTCAGGCATTATACTTGCCCTTGTTTTATGAATTCATGCCAAATTGATGAGCAGCTGAAGATGTCGAATGCGAAAAGGTTGGCGAAACTCAAATGGCGCCTGTTTCTGCTATGTTCTGACATTCTGATTGCATTATCGTTTATTTTTGTGTTGGCTTAAACATCGATCTTGAGTATTTCCAGCAGGAAAGGCAGACCACTTGCTTTGACTATCTACCCGCACGAGTTGTTCGTCTTAGCCACCAGAGCTTCCAATACTTGCAGCAAATACTCGATAGTCACCATCCACGCCAAACTGATGGCTATCCAACAGATATTTTCAAACCGGAATACCTCCAACAGGATCACACTACTGCTCATCTCGAAGACGAAACACATCGCACCATATGTTATGACTATCAGTAAGAGCTCCACTCTGATTATTGCCCACATGTTGTTCAGGAATAGATTATGGCAGATCAGGGTGAAAAAGGATGAAAAGATATTGCGTAGGTTTGCCAGAGGGCTGCGGTGAATGTAAGGGAAAATTAATGGGCTCGACAGCTTGCAGAAAGTCAAAAACAGGATGAAAGTGTGGGATGTTGGGATGAGGGAGTAATCCAGGTGGTTGTTCATTGTGGCGAAACTACTGCTGCTATTATTGCTTTATTTGTGCTTGATAAAGGAGTTCATAAGCCAGTACTGCAGCATCACACCAATTTCCATGGTTTTTATGTATAACTGATTGCACAGAGTATAAACGGCCACAATCTCACAGAATTTGCACCAAAGTGCGACAATATAGTTAATGTTCCTTGTATCTCTGTTGTCGCTGTTGTTGCTGTTGTTGCTGTTGTTGCTGTTGTTGCTGTTGTGGCGTGCATTGGCGCTGAGTATCATGCCTATGATGTGTTAATAAAGAATTACATTGGTTCCAGCCATTGATGAACTTGAATAAAGCATAGATGAACAAACTGAGCATTAAGCCATACACAGACAATGCGGAGGCTTGCAATTGATCGAACTCATGCTCAGAAGATGGCTCGGTGAGAGTATACAGTCCTCCTGCTTTGTTTTATTCGATAAACTTGGTGTGATTGGCATTCTACATGCTGATGCTGTCTGTTGTGGGAGTGCTGTCCTCAGTGCAGAATAGCCTGATAACGTGAGTGATGATGATGGTAATGCTGATGGCAACAATTAGGAAGCGTATTTTGATTAGGGTTTGCCGATGCCATTGTTTAGTGAGCCAATTGAGTTATTAGTTGAAACTATTGTGGCAAAGGTAGTGTTTATTGGCTTGGTTTAGTTGCTTTAGTTATTATAACTCATGTGTCAGGCTGTTGTTATTTATATTGTTATTGTTATTGTTGCTGCTGGTCTTATAGTTCTGATGCTTATCATAATCATTGTCATCGCTTCTGTCTTTCATCACCCAGCCATCAAAATCCTGCTTATTGTGATCTGTATCATGGTTATTACTGGTTAGATGAGAAAGGGGTTTATTACTTTGCTACTTTTAATCTTTTAATGTAATGCGCGCGTTCCCCGTACTTCTACCATGTTCTCCTGCACTAGCCCCATATTATAATCTGCTCCTGTCAATGCCAGAAATACTATTGGTGCCGGAATTAAGATCCGTATTCGATTGCGGATTACGCATTGACGAGTAACTATGCATCAACTCATTATTGCTGGCTGAAAAAATTGATAATCTTGGTCTCTACATTATAATTAATAGTAATTGGTTGGCTGCGATCATAGTATATATAATATGCCTAAAATAGTATGTTTAAAAATAGTGTCGGAATAGTCGGCATAGCAGAACATTCGGAACAGTCGGCATAGCGGTATAACTGCTGCTTTTTTGCTTCTCTTTTGATCTTCGATTTCTTATTGATTTGCTATTTTATTTATTTTTGTATTTCCCAGTAAGCCTTACGATCTATTTATAAATCCAGATTGTCAGCCATAACATTATTTGTGTCAGATAGGCCCAATTGTTTCTGATGAGTGTATAGATGTAGATTGCTATTTATGTTGTTGTTTTGGTTATTGCTTTAAATTTTGACACTTGTTTTTGTTTATGAGTTTATTTTATGTCTGAAATGTAGTTTACTCAGTTCATGCGGTTAATGTAGTTAATGAGAGTTTGATTAACTATCATACCCCCCTTTAACACTTCTTCTCAACTCCTCATTATTAAGCATATATGTATACTTTGGAGGCAGCATATTATTGGAGTCAATATCGTCATAAATTTACCAGTTTCGATCTTATCGAAATTGACCTCAAATTATCTTTTGGTGCAAAAGCCGCAAAAGAAGGGGGCAATCAGAACTATAATGCACTTTCTAACAATAGAACGATATGTATTTGGTCTTCACTTTCCATGTCTTTCTCGGACAAATGCGTATATCCGATTGAAAAACTATGATTTGGATTACTTTAGAATCGAAGATAAATTAATCTGAAACTTGAATTAAACATCTGATTAAATATAATTAGGAATACATTCGTGAAATTTAAGTGAAATAAACAAAGATACATGCGGCCATTTTCGAGAAAGCGAAGGCTTAGGCAGATTTGTATGATATTCAGTTTAAGCAAGAAAAAATGAAACTTATTTCAAAGGGTTACGCACTAGATTCGACTAACTGTTATCACAGATGATGGGCATCAAATAAAACATTCAAAAAGTGCAATAATAGAACTAAAATTTAGTGTCAGAACGAGCCAGATTAGTAAATAGAGCAGCAGTCGGGTTCTCGGGCTTGGCACCAGGACCAAACTATCGTGAAATCTTCAGCATTTAAACTAAATTGCATATAAATAACACAAAGGATATATTTACGAGTTTAATGGAATGCCAAAAAATTAACAGCAAGGATAAAGTAAATAAGATTATTCTAAAGAAAAGGAATTATAAGCTTGACGAAACTGAGGTGATAAGGGATAAAATAGTTGATGATATTATTAGAGCGAAGGAAGATATGGATAAAGCTTCGGGTTGTTGCTTTAATTGTTGGAGGTAATTTGGTATTTCGATTGTTTTGTGGGTTCGTTATATTTGTTTGTTATGTAGGTTTGTTCAGAATTATTATTATGCAGGCTCTATGTAAATAAAATCAATATAAACCTAAGTATAATTATAAATCTCAAATCTCAATATAATTATAAGCATAATATATTTTAACGGACCACATAAAAAATGAATAAAGAGAGGGGTTGGGGTTGGGGTTGGGGTTGGGGTTGGGGTTGGGGTTGGGGGTTGGGGTTGGGGTTGGGGTTGGGA
>NW_028282385.1:10000-32050 GCF_059751285.1 Brachycentrus maculatus | reverse complement strand
TATGTAAAGTAAGTGTATAATAATAAAATAAACAATGTGTTGCTTTGTAATTAAAGTTTATTCTTAATTTATCTTTATAATCATTTTTATATCTATCTATCTATCTATCTATCTGATTCTGACAGTTAATAATATTATCGGAAGTCTTTTGTTTTATTCTGAGCGACGCATGCGACATCTAGTGGTAGAACTGTTTTATGTAGGTACTATTGTAAGTACTTAATAAAATGTATAGGTAGGTACCTAGTTATTTTATTACATCTCCCCCCTTGGGGATGAAAATTCATAGTAAAATTTTCACTCGTCCTCCGGATCATCTTCTTGTAGTGAAGGGACTGGTATAAGTTTAGTGATATGATAAAGTTTTTTTTTTTTTTTTTTTCTTTCTTTCTTTTTTTTCTTTTTTTTTCTTTTTTTTTTTTTCTTTCTTGTTTTTTTTCTTTCTTTTTTTTTCCGTTCTTTTTTCTTTCTTTCTTTTTTTTGTATTTTTTTTTTCTTGACCCTTTTAAAGTAGACACAGTTTTTTTTAATCCATTTGTTTTTTTCTTTTGAATTCCTTCATTTTTATTCAGATCTCTTAAAGTATCTTCTAATATAACCAAATGTACAACTTTTAATTGTTCATCTGCATTTTCATTCGATTCTAAAACAGGATTCCTGCTTAGACAATCTACTTCTAAATTTTTCTTTTCTGGAGTATATTTTATTTTATATTTTGTAGAAATTTTTTCCACATTATTTTTATTTTCATTCTTCAAGCACTGTTTCTGTGTAATTTGTAAATCTTCATTTTTATTATTAATCTTATCATCCTCTTTTGTTTTAAACCAGCACGTTGCTTCAGAGTGATATCGAGTTCCCTTATTTAAATTTTCACAAATCTTACATGGACTTTTATCTTTAATTTTATCACTAGTTCTTAGATTTCCACGTCTTCTTTGATTATCTTCTAATCGTTTTCTTTGATCATCTTCTAATTTTTCTCTCTCACTCCGAACATATTGTAGTAATTGTTTTAATACATCTAATGTTTCATCATCCATTTCCAATTAACAAAATTGTCGTTTTATAACGTGGTAATATTTTCCTTTTGAAAATTAAGTGTAAATAATATGTAAAGTAAGTGTATAATAATAAAATAAACAATGTGTTGCTTTGTAATTAAAGTTTATTCTTAATTTATCTTTATAATCATTTTTATATCTATCTATCTATCTATCTATCTGATTCTGACAGTTAATAATATTATCGGAAGTCTTTTGTTTTATTCTGAGCGACGCATGCGACATCTAGTGGTAGAACTGTTTTATGTAGGTACTATTGTAAGTACTTAATAAAATGTATAGGTAGGTACCTAGTTATTTTATTACATATATATATATATATATATATATATATATATATATATATATATATATATATATATATATATATATATATATATATATATATATATATATATATATATATATATATATATATATTTATATATATATATATATATGTATATATATATATATATATATATATATATATATATATATATATATATATATATATATATATATATATATATATATATATATATATATATATATATATATATATATATATATATATATATATATATATATATATATATATATATTTATATATATATATATATATATATATATAAATATATATATATATATATATATATATATATATATATATATATATATATACATATATATATATATATATATATATATATATATATATATATATATATATATATATATATATATATATATATATATATACATACGTACATACATATATAAACATTGTGCCTGCATATTAAATATTCCTCGTTCCTACCTTGATAGCAATGTTGCCACAATAAAATTATATAAATACATTTTCCCGCGCGTATAAATTCACTTAAAAGTGACAGATCGTGACGTAGCTAAACTTGAAATAACAAGAGACCCGTTCGGTCCGATGACAGAATAGCACGCGATCCGATTGGCCAGCGCCCGAACCCGCTGACGTCACCCGGCCGCCGATTGGTCCGCCGGCCGGTGACGCAATGCCCGCTGACGTCATCGTGTGTAATGAGATTGCCTACCGGAGCGGTGGAGTGGCTGATTAATTAAAAATATGCCGCTTTTGCTGAGAATTATTTAATTTTCTGGGCATTCCGCAAACATGCAGAACTGAAAATTGACGATTTTTGATATATGACGTTGTTGAAAGGAGT
Source organism: Brachycentrus maculatus (assembly GCF_059751285.1). NCBI lineage: Eukaryota > Metazoa > Arthropoda > Insecta > Trichoptera > Brachycentridae > Brachycentrus > Brachycentrus maculatus. The sequence continues at coordinate 29,805 of NW_028282385.1, read as the reverse complement.
GAGCGATATGTTACCACAATGTGACTGCCGAATCAATTAATGAAGTAATAAATATTTTTAAGTAATGCATTAAAGTCTAATTTATTTCCTTTGTAGTATGTAAATTAATTCATTGCGTGTTGCACATGTAATATGTATGCAGGAGATCCTAAGCAACTATGTATAGGTGAGTAATCACCTAGTACATAGAGTTGCATTAATTATATTATCTTACGAAGTAACCATTAAAAGACATTTCCACTAGTATATTCAATATTTGTGGCCTTCATAAGCAGGATTTTTTTTTAAAACTTACTGACTAACCTATTACGCCGCATTCCCGCAACAGTAAGGAGTGAGAATAGAACGCCACATCACTCTGTGTTTTCAAAAAATTATCGCCCTTTCCACATTATTGCATCTTCTCATAAATACGTAAAGTAGGAAATCATTAAGTAGGAAAAACTTAAACTTATAAAAAAAAACTAAGTATTAAGGCGCATTCCCGCACGGGTAGGCAGTGAGAATAGAACGTCACACCACTTTTCTTCGCAAACAATATTCGCCTATTCCACATTTATACATCTTCTCATTATTCAGATATTACTTACTTACTTATAACCCTTATCCGCACCCAATGGTGCATAGGGCACTGCATCAACTTGACCCAGTGTTATCTTGATCAATTTACTTACATGAAGGCAAGGTGATCACTCTTGCGCTTCAGGAACCAGTCCAGGGTAATATAAAATCAATATTGAAGTGTAAAATCACTAAAATTTATTTTCACCCTCCCTGGGAATTGAACCCGGGACCTCCAGCACGGTAGCTAGACACGCTGACCATTACACCACGGAGTACACTATTAAAACACTCTTAAGTATTTGAAATACTCGATCATGCCAGGTTTTCCTCTGCCTTCCTCTGAACCTACTTCCAATTACATTTACACATTTTTTAACTGTTCTTTTTACTCATTTGTTCTACATGCCCAAACCATCTCTTCAAATCTTTCTTAATTTTATCGATATTGCTTATCTCAGCCTTACATTATTCATTCTAGTATCACCATTCCAATATTTAAGACTTGCCATGATCAAATATTTCAAATACTTGAAATTTTCTCAGAAACAGAAGCAATTTGAAAACAAAATCACTTGAATGGATAAGTGCTGTTGATATTTCGTTTGATTGATATTTTTAATCGATGAAATTTAAAAAAAAAATATTTATAATTTAACTAACGAAGTTGAAAATAGGAGCAGATGTAGACCGAGGAAAACTGACATGATCAAGTATTTTAACTACTTGTAAATGTATTATTTATTGATTTGACATTGAATTTTCTTTGAAAGTCATTGATGTCAAAAAATAATATGAAAAATAACACCTGTAATTGGAGATAGTCATGATTTGTGAACGAGTATTTGGACACACTCAAAAAATTGTAAATCCATAATTTATATCATACCTATTGTTTTGATATGTGTACGTGATACATTCGTTGGTGTAAAATGAAACAAAAAAAAAAATAGTAAACATATCGCTCACTCCTTTCAAGAACGTCATAAATCAAAAATTGACAATTTTGAGTTGTGCGTGTTTTCAAAATGCCCAGAAAATGTGCTATATCCCAGCAAAAGAGGCATATTTTTATCTTAATATTTACCGTCTACAGGGCAGAAAGCGTTCTTTTTGCATTTTGAAGAAAATGTTTTGTTTGATTATTTTTTTAAACATACTAAATATTTTTCAAATGTAGAAAAAACCTTCAGGTTTAATCCAAAAAGATCTGTTGCACGGTGAAAAGTTCAATAATTGGCTTCATATTAATTTTTAATACATTGTATTATATTTTTAAACTTTAAAAACGTTCTCCTGAAAAATCAAGTTTTTTGATTTATCACGTTCTTGAAAGGAGTGAGCGATATTTGAAATATTAAACATTGGCGGATTTGAGTTTGAAAACCATTATACAGAAAATGCCACTTCACTGTTAATGTATTGTGGAGAAATATGGTATACTGGAACACAACTTTTTTATACCATGTTCTGAATTATTTTGACAGCAAAATTATGGTTTTTCCTTCAATTTTATTGACTGTCATATTTTATTCAAATTACTAACATTTATTTTTTACATGTTTTCGTAGACATTTTTCTGAGAAATATAAAATAATGGAATCACTTTTTGTGACCGATTTAAAAATTCTGGATTCATTTTCGACTACTAAAGAGAGAAAGTATGGAGAAAAAATATAAAATGATTTTTTTTCATTAATTGATTCGGGAGTCACTTTGAGGTAAAATTTTTACATTTTTAATTTATGTTTTACTGACTAAAAACCACAATTCATTTATGTATTAATTTTAAATCAAACACAGATTTTTTGAGTCTACTAAGTTGTATTTTATTAACAAAAAACACATAAAAAATTATATTGTGACAATTGTTTCGCCTTGTTAGGGCATTATCAAACGAATGTCTGTGTTTGATTTAAAATAAATCTGTGTTTGATTTAAAATTAATACATAAATTAAAATGGAGTTCTACAAATTAAACGCCAAGTCAATAAATAAAAAAAAAAAAAAAAAAAACACAATTCATTTTAATCTATCGTGACACGTGGTCGTGTCAAGTTTTTTAATTCTTTAAATCTTCTTTTGTTCTCCTGTTCACATTTGATAAATAAACATTTTTAGTCATTCTCTCGTTATCTATTAATTCCAAATGTCCAAACCACCTTAAAGAACTTTATTTTTGATTCGGCGTTTAATTTGTAGAATTCCATTTTAATTTATGTATTAACTGTTAAATCAGACACAGATTTTTTGAGTCCACTAAGTTGTATTTTATTGTCATAAAAACTCATAAAAATTAATATTGTGACAATTAATTAATATTGTGTTATGGCGTTTTCAAACGAATGTGAAGATTACATGGACTGACAATCCTTAAATAGCTATACAATTCCAGGTACTTAAGTAATACTTTTAGCATGTGCAGTAATAATTTATAATTAAATACGGGAGACAACAATATTTAAAGGGGCATGTATGTAGGTACGTACAATTATATTTATTTTCTGGGAACGGAAGAATCTATTGACATGGCAATCGTGAGATAATTGATGTTTTAAACCTTATAATAATAAAACCCTTATCCGCACCCCAATGATGCATAGGGCATTGTGTCATATATAAACGGCAAAGAATAATTTGAGTTGAAGTAGAGGGTAGTTAGTGAAAGAATCGCGTGGAAAACTTTAGTGGAATTCTGCTTCAACTTATTTCTATACAATTATAGTTCCACGGAGTTATTCTAAATTCCGGTACATTTCGAAGGATTATTAACACATCGCAGAATCGGATTGAAAAATGCTTCGAAAAATAACTACGCAGATTTATAAAAAAAATAATTAATACAACTTTAAAATGTGTGCAAATAATAATAATAATAAAACCCTTATCCGCACCCAAATGGTGCATTGGGCACTGCGTCATATAACGCAGTGTTATCTTGATCGTTCACACATGAAGGAAGGGTGATCAGCCCTCCGCTTCAGGTACCAGTCCATGGTAATATTGAATACATATTACAGTGAAAAAATCACTTGTATTTATTTTACCACCCTTGGGAATCGAACTCGGGACCTCCGGAACGGTAGCCGAGCGTGCTGACCATTACACTACGGAGGCGGACGGGGTTTTAAAGCTAAATATTATATAATTGTTGGTAATATTATTATAGGTTATTGATATTTGACTCTAATACATGACTTATGTATTATCATATTATATATTTTACTATTACAAAAAAATAACTAACTAACTAACTAACTAACCATCACGCCGCTTCCCCGCAGGGGTAGGCAGAGAGAATCGAACGCCACACCACTCTGTCTTTGCAAACATTCTTTACATCTTCTACATTCATGCATCTCCTCATACATACCCGACGATTATTACGACTCCTGACCCGGCCGCTTTCAAGTATTTGACATACCTGATTGTGCCAAGTTTTCCTCGGTCGTCCTCTGCTTCTTTTTCAATGCCCATACTTCCATATTCTTCTTCATCTTTGATGAGATGTCAAAAAATATTATGAAAAATAACTTCTGTAATTGGAGATAATTCAGATTTGTGAACAGGTATTTGGACACACTAAAAATGTAGTAAATAAATTTTAATTACATTTCCGTCTACATTTATAAAATCTTAAAAAATAGTTTATGATGATACATTTTCTTTTTTTTTTTTACAAAAAAATGTATAGTCATAAACTATTTTTTAAGATTCTATAAATGTAGACGGAAATGCAATTAAAATTTATTTACTTCATTTTTAGTGTGTCCAAATATTTGTTCATAAATCTGGATTATCTCCAATTACAGAAGTTATTTTTCATAATATTTTTTGACATCTCATCAAAGATGAAGAAAAATATAGAAGTCTAGGCATTTACGGGGCTGACGACCGTCAGAGGCTGGTTTAAGTGATCACTTTACACACGTGTAACATTTATCAATTCCACCCATTATTGACAACCACACTACTCAAGTTCTTGATTGTTCTATAAATATATAAATATATATGATCCAATTTTGAAACATTGTACGAGAATGACTAGAACGCACTCAAAATGTTGTATATTATCCAATTTCGAAACATTGTGCTTGAATCAATAGAATTTTACTCGAGACATCTATTGGTGAGTTGAAAAAATATATCATATATAAAAATATGTGATATAAATATCGGATGGTGAATCTCTTACGGTTTAAGGTATTTTTATTTAATTATATTTTTCTCATATCATCACTTTACACACGTGTAACATTTATCAATTCTACCCATTATTGACAACCACACTACTCAAATTCTTGAAACATTGTTCTTGAATCACTTGTGTGTAAAGTGATCACTGAAACCAGCCTATGACGGTCGTCAGCCCCGTAAATGCCCAGACTTCCATATTCTTCTTTGATTGATGAGATGTCAAAAAACTGTATATACAATTTTTTGTTTATTAAATACGCATCATGCAAGCGTAATTGATGAACAAATATTTTTCATCATAACGCATCGTAACTAGGCGAAACAATTGTCACAATTTGAATTTTTACGTGTTGTTTAACAATTATATACAACTAAGTATATAATTGTTAATAGACTCTAAAAGTCTGTGTTTGATTGAACAATTAATACATAAATTAAAGAACCTTTATTAATATTTCAATTATCTCTAGTATAGCTTTACATTTCATTCTAATATCTTAATTTTTTGCAATCTATTATGAGTTTACGCACATATTTGGAACAAACGTAGAAGCACAATATCTCATTTCGTATGTAAAATACTGACCAATTTATCAATTTTACTTTTGGGAAGACGTTTCGTACATTTTTGTCTGTTTTTTTTTAATGTTTCCCTTTTATAGCTCATGATGAGGTCGTTTATCAAACTCCCGGCCTTCTACTGACCCTATTTATTGTCTCGATTTTGGACCTAAGCTTACCCCTTTCGAGACAAGAGAATCGCATTTTTATGCTTCTTGGACTGAGAATTATTATTTTGGTGGATTCGGGCGGAATAAAAAGATAAAAAAAGCGATTCAACATCTCGGAATGCTGTTTTTTTCCTATGTGATATGGTTATGAGGTTTTGTTTTGACCTGCCTGCATTTATTGGTGGAATTTATTTGTTTTGATTATTATGCATCGATGCATCTGCGTACAGCACTAAATATGTCAACACTTCGCTCACACCTTTCAATAACGTCATATTTTAAAAATCGTCAATTTTCAGTTGTGCATGTTTTCGGAATACCCAGAAAATGTACTATATCCCAGCAAATGCAGCATATTTTTAACTTAATATTTACCCGCTACAGGGCAGAATGTGTTGTTTTTTGAATTTTGAAGAAAAGGTATTGTTTAATATATTTTTTTAAATATACTAAATATTTTTCAAACGAAGAAAAACATTCAGGTTTAACTTAAAAAAATCTGTTGCACAGGAAAAAGTTCAATGAGTGGATTGATATATATTTTTAATGCATTTTATTATATTTTTAATCTTCAAAAACGATCTCTTGAAAAATCAAGTTATTTGATATATGAAGTTGTTGAAAGGAGTGAGCGACTTGTAAAAGACAATTTATTTGAGTTTATTGATGTTTACACGACTAGTTTCGAAAATTACAGATGTTCTCATCAACAGGTTAAAATACAACCTGTGAAAATATAATCATTATCAGTTAACATATACAAGTGTTTTATTGTACTAATACAAAATAACTAACCATCTCATAAACACAGATTATCATGTTCTACATTTGTCAATCATCGTGTAATTACAAATCAAGCTAATGTGATATCAGTAAATAATATGATTCTCATGATTTTAAGTTTTTTGAAAAATTATAAGTAGTTATGAAGAACAAAGGTATTATAGACCTAAGAAAACTTGGCATGAACAGGTATTTCAAATACTTGAAAGTGGTCAGGTCGGCAGGTATGTGGCATGGCGTTCTATTCCCTTTACCTACCCCTGCGGTAAGCAGCGCGATGGTTATCAAGTGAGTAATATTAAAGTAGCACTATTAATTTGCTTTGCTTGTGATGTATGTATGATAGATTTTAAATATATTTAGCTAATATATGTATAAACATATACATATATATGTAATATACATATATATATATATATATATATATATATATATATATATATATATATATATATATATATATATATATATATATATATATATATATATATATATATATATATATATATATATATATATATATATATATACATACATATACATACATATATAAATATTGTGCCTGCATATTAAATATTCCTCGTTCCTACCTTGATAGCAATGTTGCCACAATAAAATTATATTAATACATTTTCCCGCGCGAATAAATTCACTTAAAAGTGACAGATCGTGACGTAGCTAAACTTGAAATAACAACAGACCCGTTCGGTCCGATGACAGAATAGCACGCGATCCGATTGGCCAGCGCCCGAACCCGCTGACGTCACCCGGCCGCCGATTGGCCCGCCGGCCGGTGACGCAATGCCCGCTGACGTCATCGTGTGTAATGAGATTGCCTACCGGAGCGGTGGAGTGGCTGATTTGAAAAAGTGCGGGATTGAAAAAATGCAACACGTTTTGTTCGGTAGTAAATGAAAAAAAGCTTCGATATTTTTCATTAAAAATATACATTTTTTTTCATCACTTTGTTCTTCATATATTGGTATCTAATGGTGCATAGGATACTGCGTCTGAATAAAACAGTGATATGTTATTCATTTAATTTATTTGAAATTTATTTATTTTAACTTCATGGACAGAAATAAAGTACATTGGCGTGCTTATTGCTAACAAGCAATATCTTCCAACCAATAACAAACCCAATTTAAATTGTGCGGGAAAGTGAATCTTTTTTGGAATCACATTGCTTTATTAAATCAGACGTGAGAAATTAAGAAATCATGGTTTCCCAACGAGTAAGACTTATTATCAATAGCAATACTTACAATATTATTTATTTTGCATTCAAGCAAGACTTTTATTATTTCATTTATTTTTCATGAATTTATTTTTTTATTTTTTTCATAACAAGCAAGACTTATTTTTTATTTTTATTTTAACAAGTAAGCTTTATATTATTATTTACTTTTCTAATGAGCAAGAGGCATTTTATTATTTATGTTCTCACCAAGCTAAATAAATTTGGTAAAATATAAAAAAAAAACATTTAATTGTTATTTTACTAACTAGCAATAATTTTTTTTTTTCATAATTTTTTTTCCAAGCAAAATAAACTTATTTTATATTTATTTTCCCAACCAGCTAGACTTATTTTGTTTTTTTTTTTCAAAAAAGCTTGACTTATTTTATTCACAAAAATTCGAGTCTGTCCATGTTTTTCTTCACAGATCTGGAAAACCAGCCTCAGACCTGTCAGAGGCTGGTTTGAATACAGCTTCTAAAATTTGAGTATTCTGGTTGACAATCATGGGTAGAAGCGTAATTTTTTTACGTGTGTTAGCGATAAGCTTTAAAATTAGATATAAACTAGCCCTAGCCCTTGTAAATACCCTGACTTTTTATGTGAGGTCCGAATCCTGGATTTCATTCACATACTCGAAGAAGTCTGGAGAGTATCCATTTCATTAAAAAAATTTAAAGGATATTTTCTAGCGTTTCTCGAGTATGAGAATATTCGAATGAATTCGGACCTCACACACAAATAAAAGAGTTTCTGCTTAGTAAAAAGCTTCTCTCATTCGACCATAGATATTTCTAGTAAAAAATCTAGAAGTTACAAGAATTTGAGTAGTGAGGTTGCCAATCACGGGTAGAATTGGTGAATATTAAACGTGTTTTAATTTATTTATTGATTTGGCGTTTAATTTGTAGAACTCCATTTTAATTTATGTAATAATTCAAACACAGATTTTTTGAGTCTACTAAGCTGTATTTTATTAACAAAAACATAAAAAAATTATACTGTTACAATTGTTTCGCCTTGTTAGGGCATTATCAAACGAATGTGAAGATCAAATGGACGACGGTCCTTATGTAGCTATACAATTCTAAGTGACAGTTTTAACACGTGCAGCAATAATTTATGGGAGACAACAGTAGCTAATGGGGGATTTATGTAATAATTTGAAATCAAACACAGATTTTTTGAGTCTACTAAGTTGTATTTTATTGACATTGATCACTTAGACCAGCCTATGACGGTCATAAGCCCCGTAAATGCCCAGAATTCCTTATTCTTCTTTGTCTTTGATGAGATATTAAAAAATAATACTTAAATTCTACCTATATAGGGTGATCAAATCATAAAACATGAGAATGTTTGAAAAAGAGATGTTAACCCTTCACTGCATGACTTTTTTTGCATGACTGCATGACTGCATTGACAGTTCGTGTTCGAGAGACAAGTGAAGTTATTATTTTGGCGTTCATAGCGCGTCTTTTGGCTAAATTATGATCTATATACGTGAGTTTTGAATGTATCTAATCAGTAACAACAATACATGGTAGCTTATATTTTTAAAGAACGTTTTAACACTAACTTTTGGGTATGTAACAAATTTGATACACTATGCAGTGAAGGGTTAAAAATAATAATTACAAAAGTTGCTGAAATATCAATTACATAAATCTTCATCAGATTACGCCCACACAATACGTGGATGATTAAAAAAAGAAGTCGATAGTACAGTCTGAGAGACATTCGAACTATTGATACACTTGGCAGATGGTATAACAGCGCGTTGCCATTCAGTGTATTAGAATAAAATTCATGAAATCATGCCAAGAATAGAGCTCATTATCACTGACCTAGAACTGATTGCTAGATGCACTTTGGCTTCGATAATAAAACATTAAAAAATAATATTATACGAGTACATCATGTTATTATTTAATGCATTATCTTGCAATGAAATCATAAAACAGTAGGCTGAAGGATTCCACCTCCGCACAGTGTGTAATATGACCGATCTGGTTTTACTTTAATACTGATAAGATTATTATTGGCATTAAAAATTATTTAAATAAGCAATTGAAATTATATTTTATTTATTGTTTCGGCATTAACTTTGTGGTAAGACATGTTACAATGATTAAAGAAAACACTTGTTTTATACCACTTGAGTTTTATTATAGACTACATGTTTCAGAAGTTAAATTTCCATCATTCAGGTCTGTATAGTAACTAAAATATAAAATTTAAAATTGTTCTACAAATAAGGAGAGGGGAAAGTTAGGGGAAGATGGTTAGTCAAGGGGCGGAGTTTGAAAACAAAGGAAAAATGGAAAGCAAAGGTGAAGAATTTTGAAACAAAATATTATTTAATAAATTATTATTAGAATTTAGGTTTTTTTGGATTTCTAAATTATCATAATTTGGCCTTTATATGGAACGCCCTTTGACTAACCCCCTCCCCCTAACTTTCCCTTCTCCTTATTTATAGAACAATTTTATATTTTAGTTATTATACAGACCTGAATGATGGAAGTTTAACTTCTGAAACATGTAGTCTTTAATAAAACTCAAGTGGTAAAAAACAAGTGTTTTCTTTAATCATCGAGTACATCATATTATTATTTAATGCATTATCTTGCGATGAAACCATGAAACAGTAGGCTGAAGGATTCCACCTCCGCACAGTGTGTAATATGACCGATCTGGTTTTACTTTAATACTGATAAGATTATTATTGGCATAAAAAATGATTTAATTAACAATTGAAATTATATTTGGTAACAAGATAGTCCATACAATAGGCTTTGGTTTTATGTAGTGAAAGTTGGGAAAAAATGCCAAGGAAAGCCGAGAAAATATAGAGTAGTGGTTCTATTCCCAGGAAGGATAAAAAATAAATACGTATTTTGAGACATTTTTGTTGTATTCAAATACTTGTTAACTAATCTTGGTTTCCTCTACTAAGGAGTTATTTTTCCTTTTTTTTGACATTTCAATATTGATGAAGAAGAATATTTAGTCTGGGTATTTACAGGGCTTATGATCTGTCATACGCTGGTCAAGTGATCACTTTACTCTCGTGCAACATTCACCATGATTGACAACCATACTACTCAAATTCTTGGAAGTCATATATATATGATTTAATTTTGAAACATTGTGCTTCACTAGGATTTCACCAGAGACATCTAATATTTATTTAATTTTTTAATTTAAACTACTTTGTTTTTGACCACTTTTTATTGGTACCTACTTTTCTCTAACCGGTTTCGAAAAGAACCTTGTCATTATCAAGGTTAAGCAGTACACGTTTAACACTGATGATGAAAAGGTTTTTGTCGAAATAAAGTTGTTTTATTTTACAAAGATTATAAAATGTGTTACAAAGTATCTGCAAAAATATTAAAGAATGTATTAAGTTGTTGTTTTATTATGTTTGTTTATTATGTATATCACTTGTATTTATTTTTACATCAAATAATATGAAATTTTGACCATTTCTGTGCTTTGCGATAAGTTAGCTAAATGTCAGATTGTAAGTCCTATAATTCTCAGACTTCCATCTTTGTATAAAAACTACAGATTCTTCTCAGTTTAGTCATGGACGTGGAAAGTAGTATTTATTGTTGTTTTATTAGTATTTTTTTGACATCTCATCAAAGATGAAGAAGAATATGGAAGTTTGGGAATTTACGGGGCTTACGACCGCCATATGCTGGTTTAAGTGATCACTTTACACACGTGTAACATTCGCCAATTCTACCCATTATTGACAACCACACTACTCAAATTCTTGGAACTTCTATATATATGAACCAATTGGTGTGTAAAGTGATCACTTAAACCAGCATATGACGGTCGTAAGCCCCGTAAATGCCCAGACTTCCATATTCTTCTTCATCTTTGATGAGATGTCAAAAAAATAATATGAAAATAACTCCTGTAATTGGAGATAATCCAGATTTTGTGAACAAGTATTTGGACACACTCAAAATGTTGTTGTTTTATTATATTTAATACATATTGAAAGTACTCTTCTTATCATCCATGGTTCGCTTTGTGTAATATCACTTTATTAATAAAAGTAGTATTACACAAATTGTACAATGGATGATAAGGAGTGATTTATCACTAAGCCACAATGTTATCAACGCCCTCAATAAACAAAATGCATGTTTAAACTATTTTAAAGTGCACATTTCTCACCCCTGGTGTTTCATACAATGGAATCTAGCACACTACAGCATCATGCATCGCGTAAGATTGCAGTTTTTCATGTTCTCAGTTGTTGTATGATGAGAGTGAGGATGGCTCCCTGTTCGCGTGTCGGTATCCACAGTCTCCCATCTCCCGGCGCTATCTGAGGCCGTGCACTGCACTCAATGCATTCAGAATGCACTTAAACATATTCACAGGCACACAGGAATGATTCAATTCTATAGCTGCAACTCTGTACAGTCAGATTAATTTATTATTTACACAATTTACAGCATTTTGAAGTGATTATCTTCAATTAACAATAGTGATAAAACCCTTATCCGCACCCCAATGGTGCATAGGGCACTGCTTCATATAAACACAGTGTTATCTTGATCGTTTGCACATGAAGGAAAGGTGATCAGCCCTCCGCTTGAGGTACCAGTCCAGGGTGATATCAAATAAATATTAAAGTGAAAAAATCACGTTTATTTATTTGACCCCCCTGGGAATCGAACCCAGGACCTCCAGAACGGTAGCCGTGCGTGCTGACTATTACATAACGGAGGCGGAAATCTCCAATTAAAGGAGTTATTTTTCCATATCACTTTTTGACATCTCAATAAAAATGAAGAAGAATATGGAAGTCTGGGTATTTACGGGGCTTACAACCGTCATAGGCTGATGATATCGGTTACGACAAAACCCGGTTACTGGTCAAATAATATAGAAGTTGAAAAAACTACATAACTGTCAAAATAAATATTAATTTGTAACACTTTTTATTTATACTTTTCTCCAACCGGTTTCGACAAGAATTTTTTGATCATCAGGGTTTAACATATACATGTCTAGAGTACACGTCTTACCCTGATGATGACAAGGTCATCTGTAGTTTTTAAAACTAGCGGAGTTTTCATTAATAAACTGAAAAAGTGGTCTTATACAATATTTAATTTTTGTATTCTAATCATCACGTTATCACACAAATATATTTCCAAATCAGTATATAATATATAAAATGTTATTTTTAATTCAGGTGACCGTACAAGCATACTTTTGTATCGTGTGGCAAGGAATTCCTTTCCCTTCAGTATTGTTGTTCTGTGAAAAGGAAATAGTACTATTGAATAATGTATTGTAAATTGACTGTACATTAACTCCCACATATTGATACCGCGGTGTTAGCAACATGCAATGCATCCGAAATGATATATGAATCAAACAAATATATACTAAAACAATCAAACAACTATGACAGCCAAACAACTTTATGCTAAAACAATCAAACAAGCATGACAGCCAAACAACTATACGCTAAAACACTCAAACAACTATATATATGCTAAAGCAATCAAACAACCATGACAGCCAAACAACTATATGCTAAAAAAATCAAACAACTATGACAGCCAATCAACTTTATGCTAAAACAATCAAACAACGATGACAGCCAAACAACTAAACGCTAAAACACTCAAACAACTTTATGCTAAAACAATCAAACGACTATGACAGCCAAACAACTATATGCAACTATATGCAACTATATACAATCAAATAACTATGACAGCCAGACATCTATTAATATGCTAAAACAAACAAACAACATCTTTATGCACAAACAATTATTATATACGTATTTAAGAATAACACTCACAGAACTCAAGAAAGCACTTCCCAGAAAACCAAGAAAATCACAATTAATACACTTTTTTGTAATACTCATAGACGTAAAAGATCCAAAATAAAGAAACACGTAAAAAACAAATACAAACCTCTTTTGGTCATAAGAACTTTGTGCAATAAAGTTGTACAACCTTCTCTCATTATCCATAAAGTCATTTAAAGTTGAATCTAAATATCAAAGAAATGTTCATCAATCATTTCTAGTTGTGAAAATAAATTCTTTATTTTTATTTATATAATCCCATATTTTTTAACAATTTTTTTTCGACGTGAAAGGATATTATAATTACTCAGTAAATACCACTTTTTATTAACAAACACCGTGTTTGAAAATGATACGGAATGCATCGGAACACGTGTCACAGTGGATTTAAAAAAAAGAAGTACTTACTTAGAAATACATTAATTAAAAATGGATAGATTTCACCACAAAGGATATTATTATATTTAACACGAAATATATTGATTATTAATAAATTATCTGGTCAAATTATAAGCTTAATAATAAAAATAAAAATGGTATTTTCTGGCGTTTCTCATGTGTGTGATTATAATCCAGGATTCGGACCTCACATACTAATATAAGAGTTTCTGCTTGGTAAAAAGCTTCTTTACATCTCACCCATAGATGTTTCTAGTGAAGTTCTAGTGATTCAAGAACAAGGTTTCTTAATTGGTTCATATATATATATATATATATATATATATATGTAGAACTTCCAAGAATTTGAGTAGTGTGGTTGTCAATAATGGGTAGAATTGGTAAATGTTACACGTGTGTAAAGTGATCACTTAAACCAGCCTATGACGGTCGTCAGTCCCGTAAATGCCCAGACTTTAATATTCTTCTTCATCTTTGATGAGATGTTAAAAAATAATACGAAATATATATTTTTTAATTGTTCAAAAATGAAATATGCCTCGTTTGAAGTTAAAACACATATAATTTAATAAATGTACCATTTTTATTCACAAAATCGACCACGAACCTCCAACATGGTAGCCATATGCTCTAACCACTACACAACGGAAGCAGAATCTTGTGGTTTTAGGTTAAACGAACCCCAGAATGCCTTATATCGACTCTTGTTTACGCATCCCAGAATAGCTTCCAATTAATAAGCCATTATTGCGTGTTGACAAAAAAAACATGAAACCATCTAAAACACATTATTGTAATCGTTCAAGTTAATTAAACAGCAGGCGAATGTTTCCCGCGTGGGCAGGCAGATAGGCGAAGAAAAACAGAGAGAATGATTATTTTACATATTGTTTCGGCATTCACTTTGTGTAGAAGACATGGTTATATGACACGGTTTTGAAAATGACGCGGAATGTATCGAAACACGTGTCACAGTAGATTTAAAAAAAGTGGTATTTACCAAGTAAAACACTTGTTTAAATATTTTTTTATCTTTTCAAAACATTGTTTTTTTTTACAAAAAAAATTGTTTTATTTATTAACGAATAAAATAGATATTTAAATGGTGAAATAATAAATAATTCAAGGCTGCATAAGCACTATCGATAAAATAAGAAAAGGTGTGTTGAGATCCGAGCAGTTTGGGAAAGTGAATCGAATGAGTAAAGAAAGAATAAAAAAAATATGAGACGATTACGGTTTGTAATAGAAGCAGAGGAAAACCCAAAAATACTTGTACACAAACCTTGATTATCTCCAATCAAAGGAGTTATTTTTCATATTATAAACGACCGCCATAGGCTGGTTAAAGTGGTCACCTTATACACGTGTCACATTCTACCCATGATTGACAACGACATTTTTCAAATTCTTGAAACTTCTAGATGTATTGATCGAACTCAAAACACAGTGCTTGACTTCATCAGAACTTCATCTGAGACATCTTTGGTGGGATGAGCGAAGCTTTTTATTACGCAGAGACTCTTACGCAGAAGTGCAAATCGTGGATTATATTTACATACCTAAGAAACGATAGAAAATATTTTCATTTTATTTTTATTTAAGCTTATACTTTGGCTTTAGTCGAAGTTTCAGCTAATAATTTATTTGATATATCGCTCACTCCTTTCAACAACGTCATATATCAAAAATCATCAATTTTAAGTTGTATTTTGAATATTTTCAGAATGCCCAAAAAACGTACTATATCTCAGCAAAAGCGGCATATTTTTATCTTAATATTTACCCGCTGGAGGGCAGAAAGTGTTGTTTTTGCATGTTGAAGAAAAGGATTGTTTATTATTTTTCTTAAATATGATAAATATTTTTCAAATGGGGAAAAAACATTCAAGTTTTGCTAAAAATATCTGTTGCACAGTTAAAAGTTCAATAAGTGGCTTAATATTTATTTTTAAAACATTGTGTTATATTTTTGGACTTTAAAAACGTTCTCCTGAAAAAAAAAATATGTACATGTGGCGAATGTGAGAGGGAAAACAGAACGTGGACGACCGAAAAAGACTTGGCACGACCAGATCAATCAGAACCTAAAATCTGGCTGTGTCAAAAGTCTGCGTAATCGGAGGGCATGTATGACTAGATGTATGGATGTGAAGGAGGAGTGTATGTATTTATTTTTAATACATTTTATTATATTTTTAAACTTTATAAACGATCTCCTGAAAAATCAAGTTTTTTTATATATGACGTTGTTGAAAGGAGTGATCGATATGTATAATTTATCAAAACTACATTTTTTTAAATTAAGTGTTTGATGGTTTCTGCATTGCATGGTCCAAATGATAGTTGTTTTCAACCCTTAAAAAGGGTATCTCAACAACCTTGTTCATCAAAAAAAAAGAAATACCTCCATTCCGGTTTCAATCAATCAAATTATATATGAGCAATCCGTTGAGCCTTTCATTTAAATTCCATTCATTCCATTTTCGAATAAGTCCCGATTGTAATTGGCTGCCTATCAATCAACAAGCGATGACGTCATACGGAAGAACCAATCACCAAGTGTCGAGATGTTTATTGCATTGGTGATTGGTTAGGGCTTTGAGTTATCACTGGTTTTGTCACCGGGCTTATCAATTATTGACGAGGCAACTCACCCATTAATTGTCACCCTTATAGCAAATATGTCGACGTCAATTAAAAAATAAATGGTATTGTCGAAACTGAAAATTTATGAAGAAAAAAATAAAGGTAGATTAAATATAGTTGAAATACTTTTCTCTATGACAAATGTACGGTAAAACGATATATGATAGAGCCAATAAGATTCATAAATTAATTTTTAAAGGAATAACCCGCCAAGCCTCTACTTTGAGAGCCTTGTCTGCAGGAAGGATAGAAAGGATAGGGATGGTAAAACCCTCACTCCTTTCAACAACGTCATTCGTGGTGGGATATAGTGCATTTTTTGGACATTCCGAAAACATGCACACCTGAAAATTGACGATTTTTTAAATATGACGTTTTTGAAAGAAGTGAGCAAATGTGAAAAATGTATCACAAACACCCATAACATTGGCGGGAATCGATCCCGCGACGCCAGATTCTTAGTCGAGCGTCTACCCAACGACGCCATGGCGATTGTCTTATATTTATATATATTATATTATATATATATATATATATATATATATATATATATATATATATATATATATATATATATATATATATATATATATATATATATATATATATATATATATATATATATATATATATACCAAAGTCAAAGTTGTAGTTCATCGTCCACAACAAAGATCCACAATATCAATCGTTGTTTTCTTACAAATTTCACGATCCACATTTTTAAAAAGACAGCTTCTGTAATCGAGACACTTGTATCTCTAGGTGTTGGATAATTTAGCTGCCATCTGTCAGCTGTCACTTCGCAGAGAAGCTGTCGTCTGCGAGTAATCGATAGTCCGCGTCACCCTGCCGAATGGCACAGTTCCGCCTGAAGGGGAGGTGTCTCACTTTCTTGCTTAGCTTTAGACTGGCTTTGTAGGTCAAATGCTTAGTTTGTGCCGGAACAACAGAACCCCACCGATAGGTACCTACTTCCGGAAGAGGTCAAGTTAATTAGCGATTGGGTCAAAAGTCGGGGTGGATATACACATTTACAGGTACATATTGGGGGCTTTCTGTAAAAAATGTGTAAAACATATTTCAAATTGCCAACGAAGTTGCTATAAGTTGAATGAAATAGTTTCATTACTTGATTCGGCAGTCATTTTGTGGAAAAAACTATCCATGTTTATTTTCAATTTAATTTTAACTTGGTACACATTTTGTACAGAAAATATTTATTTTTAAAATAGGGAACTTTTTTTAACACTCATTTTAAATTTGTTTATATATTATACTTCACCCCATATACTTTTTATGTAATATATACTCGTAATTTTAAGTATATTCCTCGGTTTAAAATGTGAAGTTTTTCTCAATTTAATATAGTGAAAAAGGATTTCCGTTCTGTTAAATAAACATGACTGTGTGGGTGTGTGTGTGAGGGAATGTTTTTCTAAAACCAGGAACATGGTACATAATCAAGACCTTTAGCTATCGTAAAGTGTGGAAGATGTTCCCGTTTATAATATACACCCGTCCATACCCACACAGCCTTTATCCTCCATCGCAGCCTTCTTGTATCAACACCAGTATAAAAGCTACATCCATTAAAAAGCTCTCCGCCAGAGAAAGCCTCCTTCGCTAGTTCCTTTCAGTTTCAGTTTTTGAAAAGCATCCCTAATATTAGACGTTTCCGTAAATAAAAGAGGGCTTACTTGAAAGAATGACGCGAGAAATTAGGTATCTAAGTGCTGGTCATCTCAAATAAAGCGAGCAATTTGATGACAAAAAATCTACTCCTATTATTAATTTCGTGAATAATGATCACACTATCTTTATAAAATGTGCCACAAAGTATCTGCGGAAAACATTCAAGAAATAATAACACTGGCCAGCAATCAACAACTTTTATTTTGTAAATGCCATGAAAATACCAGATTTTATGCACTTTACACAGCTGAATTCAAAAACAAAAGCAAAAAAAATGTAGCACGTGAGATTTTTTTGTTATGGATATTTTTATGATGATCTATTTTGAGATTTCAAAACATCAAAAAATTGACTCCAAAGTGGAGAAAATTCAGATTTATGAACAAGTATTTTGACTCACTCAAAATGTTTAAAAAAATGTCAAAATAATATAACTAGTCAAATTATAAGCTAAATACAAATAATGAATGTAAATTTAAAATATTTTTTCAGGCGGGTCTCAAGTATGTGAATATAATCCAGGATTCGCACACAAATGGAAAGAGTCTCTGCTAAATAAAAGATTTTCTCATTCCAACATAGATGGTTGTGACCTAAAACATACTGTATTACGAGTTTAATCGATATATCAAAGAAGATCCAAAGAAATTATGTCGTGAGAGTAGTGTGGTTGTCAATCATCAGTTGAATTGGTAAATGTTACACGTGTGTAAAGTGATTATTTAACCAAGCCTATGACGGTCGTACACTCTGTAATTGCCCAGGCATCCATATTCTTCTTTATCTTTGTTGAGAATTTTTTTTTTAAATAATCAAACCAAAAAGTTAATAATACTTTTAAAATAGGTACAAAGAATATTTAATGTTGTTAATATTTATTTTTTATTGTTTAATTTGTTATGGTAATAAACAGTTTATTTAAGTCTATAACAAGATAATAATATTTCAAAAGCGTAAAGCCACTGTGTACTTAAAAATTCAGAAATAGGCTACAGTTTACAATAATAAGGCTTTCCTTCAAGGATACACTCTAACAGCCCCTCATTTGTTTGAATATCTGACCGCCATTAGATAATCTTTTTATTCTTCAGAAATTCCTTAAATACAATCTGAAATTATCAATCTTTCAGAATCCCTGAAAATCATTTCAACGGAATTACTAACTGCTTTCAGGATGAAGTCAAAGAGATTAATTTATATAAATGGAATTATTTTTTCTTGTTTGAATTTCTCGAATATGGATCCTTGAAAGCTTGAAAGCTCAAATCACATTGATTTCTCCCTTGACACAAAAAAATCTATACATTTTTAATGAATTCGGTTCAGGAAAATGGAGGAAAGAAAACAATTCATCCACGAATTTTTACAAATATTATTTAATTTTTAAACAGTATTTTTGTACAATGTACAGGACTTGTCAAACATTTTTTATCGTAGATAATTACGGTCTAATTGTTGAAGAAAGTACAATAATTCTTTAAAATTCTTATTAAATATTTATTTAATATCGATTATTGCCAAATATTTAATCATTTTTAGTGTGTCCAAATACTTTATCACAAATCTGGATTATTTCTAATAAGGCGTTATATTAAAATGATTTAAGTGATCACTTTAACCAGCCAATGACGGTCGAAAGCCCCGTTAATGTCCAGATTTCCATATTATTCTTTATCTTTGCTGAGATGTC
>NW_028282385.1:0-5000 GCF_059751285.1 Brachycentrus maculatus | reverse complement strand
TGTTTTTACTGAAAATGTTGATTAGCTAGTAGACTGCACCTCTGCGTGTATTTTAAGTGCCGTTAAAAATCGATCGCGCATAACAATTTTTTTTATCAAGCGATCATCTCGGGCAGATGTCGCGCGCCCCCATCCGCTTCCTTTTTTCCGTTCTATGGATTCAGTTTGTTGGAATTTTTTAAATAAAAACCTCACTGCACCTTCTGAATACCCAACTCGACGAGATATTTTACAATTAGATATGTTTTGTTGCGACAGTGTGATTATTTTGGATTTTATCGCTATCGACATTTGCTTTGCACTTTCCATGATTGTTGTGTTATGTTCCCTCAAACGCGGGTTAAACAAAATTGTTGAGACATTTTAAAATGTAAATATTGTAGAAAGGTGACGCAAAGTGTCTTTAATTTATTGAACAAAAGAAAGAGGTATCGATAAAGGATTTCTTAGAAAAAGAGTTCAGTAAAGTCAAGGCGTGCGGTAGCAAGTAAACTCGTAAATTTTTTTGTCCTGCGGTGTATATATATATTTATATATATATATTTATATATATATATATATATATATATATATATATATATATATATATATATATATATATATATATATATATATATATATATATATATATATATATATATATATATATATATATATATATATATATATATATATATACTTATATACTTATATACTTACATATATTTATATATATATATATATATAAATATATATATATATATATATATATATATATATATATATATATATATATATATATATATATATATATATATATATATATATATATATATATATATATATATATATATATATATATATATATATATATATATATATATATATATATATATATATATATATATATATATATATATATATATATATATATATATATATGTATATATATATATATATATATATATAAATATATATATATATATATATATATACTTATATACTTATATACTTACATATATTTATATATATATATATATATATATATATATATATATATATATATATATGTAGAAGAGGCAAAGAATGTTTGCAAGGACAGAGTGGTGTGGCGTTCGATTCTCTCTGCCTACCCCTGCGGGGAAGCAGCGTGATGGTTAGTTAGTTTTTTTTTAGTTAAAATACCTTCAGGTTCTACCTCAAAAGATCTGTTGCACAATAAGTTCAATGAGTGGCTTGATATTTATTTTTAATACATTGTATTAAATTATTTAACTTTAAAAACGTTCTCCTGAAAAATCAAGTTTT
Source organism: Brachycentrus maculatus (assembly GCF_059751285.1). Taxonomy (NCBI): domain Eukaryota; kingdom Metazoa; phylum Arthropoda; class Insecta; order Trichoptera; family Brachycentridae; genus Brachycentrus; species Brachycentrus maculatus. Next base: position 3,713 of record NW_028282385.1, on the reverse strand, counting down.
TTGATTTATGACGTTCTTGAAAGGAGTGAGCGATATATATATATATATATATATATATATATATATATATATATATATATATATATATATATATATATATATATATATATATATATTATATATATATATATATATATATATATATATACATATATATATATATATATATATATATATATATATATATATATATATATATATATATATATTACATTATTATTACATTTACAGCTTACTAATTATGTACTCACGTTCGTGTTTTTAGGTGGATTGATAGGTAATACTTTTGTAATTAAGACTCCAAACATATATACGATACATAGTAAAGTTCTCTACCTGTTTAGGATTGATGTAAGGGGGCATAATATTCCTGACATCAATTTATGTGGCTTTCAAAAACAAAAAGTAAATTAAGCATTAAAAACCCCGAAGAAGAGTTAATAACTTTATACATTTGTTTGCGGCGAACGTTTAACAAAAAAGTGATTAACTTCTTGGAGATTTATGCATCGGGCGATTCATTATCCCTCGGCCGCGGTAAATCTGTTTATATTTTAATATTATATATATTGCAGTGTTCGGCCATTATTAAGCTTTTTCCACGCTTGGCTGGAACTCGAGTAGTTTGGGAGTTGCGTCCCATACTTGGCGCTACGGGTCGCTCATCCCAGAACACAAAGCGAAACGATTCAACATTCCTGATTGACAACCCTTGATGATTTTCCTTGGTGAGAATTATTGACGAGCTGAAATCGATCAATTATGCCACAATGATTGAGCATTTTTTTGTAATATTATCAATTGATTTTTTGGATAAGGTCCAATATTCGTTGATTTTCTCTAAATCCAGGTAACATTTTACTTTTTTTTCTTTAAACACCGTTTTTACATTGAAAAAATAAATTTTATGATTTTGAAAAGAAAAGAGTCATTTAAGGAAAAAATCTGTATTTATTCTAAAAAAAACTAAAAAAATATCCAATTAACATTTTTTTAAATCGAATCGGGCGCGAACAGACATGTGACATCTCCGGTGGTCGCCCGGCGAATGAAGTTGATACTGCATCGACTCAATGAAGTGCCATATGTACGTTGGCAATGAGGGCCAGAATGGTAAAACAACGAATCTGTTTTAAAGCGAGCAAAGGTTATGACTTGATTAAAATGGGAAAAACGTAGATTCTGACGATCTTGGTAATATTTAGCTTTTGGGTACGAAATAGTGAATTATATCGATGAAACTCAAAGTCAATAACCTAAACTTATTTCCAAACTTTGTAAAATAATTTTGTTTGGATAAATTGGCATATTACCATAAGTTATCGATGTCACAATATATAAACAAAACAAAAATAAATAATCAAAAACAAATAACTCTTAAAAACTAAACACGGAAGCCAGACAAGTGAAAGGTAATTTGTAAAACTTTCAATATAAAATTTAACATATGGAAATTATAATTAATTCGTTATTATGTATATATTTTTGTTTATACTCGAAATAAAACTATTTTTATAACAAGGCTAAGATTAAATAAAAATCTAGAACAAAATGATTGGCGTATACAAAAATAGCTGTAATCTCGAATTTTAAATACCTATTTATTTCTTCCCATTTAAATCTGTATCTGAGCCTTTCATTAGCATACATATTTTTTAAAGGAATAATCCACAAAGCCTTAGAGGCTTGTCTGCTGGTAGGACACTGAGCATATGGAAGGTAAATGCGAAAAATATACCACACATATCCAGGCCAATTGAAAATAAATATATGAATCTTAAATTCATTTTCCAACCAGCGGGAATCGAATCCGCGATGCCAGTTTCGCAGGCGATCGTCTACCCAACTATGCCACAGCGCCTGTCATATATACCTTATTATAGATTATATATTGCTCACTCCTTTCACCAACGTCATATATAAAAAAAAACTTGATTTTTCAGGAGATCTTTTATAAAGTTTAAGGACATAATAAAATCTATTATAAATAAATATCAAGCCACTGTTTGAACTTTTTACTGTGTAACAGATCTTTTCAGGTAAAACCTGAATGTTTTTTCTCAATTTAAAAAATATTTATCATATTTCAAAAAATAATTAAACAACACCTTTTCTTCAAAATGCAAAAACAACACTTTCTGCCCTGTGGCGGGTAAATATTAAGTCAAAAATTTGCCTCTTTTGCTGGGATATAGTACATTTTCTGGGCATTCCAAAGACAAGCACAACTGAAAATTCACGGTTTTTGATTTATGACGTTCTTGAAAGGAGTGAGCGATATGTGTTCGTAAACCCCTCAAAAACCTTGTTCTAATTCACTTTTTCTTTTTACATTCTTTTGTTCTGTATTTCAATGCATCAAAAAAGTTATTTTTGGTTGGTATTAAAAACAAACATTGCTTCTAGATGCCCAATAAGTATTGACGCGATAATTACAGCACTTATCATTAATTTCCCGATCTTCCGATGTGAATACCTCGCCATGTCGCGTGGTGACGCCATTTTTTGTTGCAACTCTGGAAGCTGTCGCATGTCGACTTAATTGTCAATCTTCGTCCTCAGTGCACAACCAGTCGCGGTCTCATTACATAGCGGTAATCGCTTATATGGTCAATTATTTATTGGTTTACGTAAAAAAGCGGTTGTTTCGAGTTTCTCGGATCAGATTTCGGCCGATTTGTATACAATCAACAATGGGATGTCGTACGAGATTGTGGCCATGAAATGTGGCGAGGCAGACAGTGGGCAGTGGTGGCCGGGGGGTGTTTATATATTTATATATTTATTTATATATATATATATATATATATATATATATATATATATATATATATATATATATATATATATATATATATATATATATATATATATATATATATATATATATATATATATATATATATATATATATATATATATATATATATATATATATATATATATATATATATATATATATATATATATATATATATATATATATATATATATATATATAAATATATATATGTAATAAAATACCTAGGTACCTACCTATAGTACTACCTAAGTACTTACATATAGTACCTACCTACATAAAACAGATCTACCACCAGATGTCGCATGCGTCGCACTGAATAAAACAAAAGACATCAGATAGAAAAAATATAATATTCTGAATTGTCAGAATCAGATAGATAGATAGAAAAATATTATATAGATAAATTAAGAATAAACTTTAATTACAAAGCAACACATTGTTTATTTTATTATTATACACCCACTTTACATATTATTTACACCCAATTTACGAAGGAAAATATTACCACGTTATTTAAATTATATGTATATTTATATATATATATATATATATATATATATATATATATATATATATATATATATATATATATATATATATATATATATATATATATATATGTACATAAATATTTTATTTTCATTACTTGTTTTTAATATCCTCGGATAAAATACTGTACTATTGATATAAAAATATTTATTAAATTTATATTTGGTATACATACATAGGTACATCTCTTATTTTCAAATAAAGCTTTTGATTTAGTGCAAATATACTATTTTTATTTAATTTTAAGGGGAAGAACATTTCAATCGATCAACACTCTCGTCAAAATTTGTCATGGTATCGTGTCCGATTCGATCGGCTTCTAAAAAGTAGGTACATTTAATTATCATACTCCCAAATAGAC
>NW_028282384.1:0-68531 GCF_059751285.1 Brachycentrus maculatus | reverse complement strand
TCCCAACCCCAACCCCAACCCCAACCCCAACCCCAACCCCAACCCCAACCCCAACCCCAACCCCAACCCCAACCCCAACCCCAACCCCAACCCCAGACGACAGAGTTCATAGGAAACTTCAGAATTGATACATTCATTCAACATATCAATAAAAGCATAGCAGATAATTAATTTTAAAATTACAAAGAAAACAAAAAGAAATGCTCTATTTCCATATGCTTATAGTCTGCTGTTTGTATGGGACTATCCATTCTCAGCCCTGTGGAGAAAAATGCACTAAGATGGAGCCATTTCGGCTGCACAGTCTGCCTCACTGATTGTGATTCCGGGTATCTCTATGGTAATTGCACCAAACCCTACTGCTCGAAATACGAAACATAAACTAATACTAAATACGATGGAGAGACTAGCTAGAGCGAACAATGCGTATAGTATAGCGCGCACTACTACACAGAGCTTTAATGTCTTACATAGTGCTGCGGGGATGTGGGCGTCGGCGGAGTGTCGTTTAAAAATGGATTCTTAGGAGTTTGCGTGCAGTAAAATGAAAGGTTGGTTAGCCAGCTCGGTATAATCCTAGGGTCCGTCTTTGGGGGGCTACTTCTGCTGGGTGGGGCCATTCTATTCTATTGTTGCTGGCAAAAAAACAAACAGTCAAGTCCTGATAATTTACCTAATTGATAGAAAATATTTATTCTCTGAACAGTTAAGTGTAGATACATATCCAAGCTCAGGCCTTAGTAGGCCGAGTAAAATGAGAAGTAGCCATCGTGACTAATATCATAAACGAAGCCTGCATTATAATTCACAATTTTTCGCTGGAAAAACAAATAATAAATATATATGCAATATACTCCCCGTAAATAAGTTGGCAAATGCACAGCGTAGTCTGATCTGAAATATTTTTTTTTTTTTGAGTGATTAATGGCGACTTCCAGCTTCAAATATCGCTTTTTTGAAGTTTTGTGGAATTCCATTTATATACATTTAATCTGTGCATTTGTATATTTGTTTTTTAAATTATAAGCTGCACCTTTTTAAATAGGTTTGATTGCATATGTTTCCATTAATTCCCAATATGAAAATCAACAGAGCAGTCCTTTTATTGGCTCTTTTTCTCAGCTGCACTCTCAGCTCATAACTTGAAAGCAAATTAAGTCATATCAATGCAGGCCGAACAGAGTTCTCGACATCAGCGTGCTCGAGCCCACGGCCATAGTTTCTGGAAAGAGCCAGGAAATATTAAAAAAACTAACACTTCTCTAACATCACTTAGAAGCTCTATCAAGGAAATGCGTATTGTTTTTCTAATTTAGAAAAGAAATATTTCGAGCAGCCATCGCCTTAGATTTTAAAATGCTGTACTCTCAACTTAACAGCAATGCCACATCGGCATGGGTCAATTTCATCATATTGTATATTGGCTTAGGTCTGATGCTTATTTCAGTGCCATTTCTTTTGACCTGCATTTGCTGCCCGAATTGCTATAAAAGGAAAAACTAACAAAAACAATCCGCCTGCTGTCCAAAATGGGCATCTGTGTTAATCAGCATCGTAATAATATCTCTATCGGCTTACTCATTGTTTTATGGGCTCAATTTCAGAGGAGTCTACTCTGATTTAAAGTGCGGTGCAGCTACTATATTCGATGACTTTTTGAATGGAAACACCTATGATAGCAATGGGGTCAGCAAGACATTCGTCGGATTAGATTCCTTGAATAAGTTTCCGCTCCTGGAGAAGAAGCTGTTTAAATTCGAAAACATCACTCAAAAGGCCTACACAAAACAGAAGCCTATAATGTAAGAGTTGGACAACATGGGGGCGAAGATATCAAATATTCCCACTGATTTTTCATTGTAGTATCAAGGCCCCCTCCTGAAGTTTGCTAAAGAGTATGCGGTCTCCTCCGAGCTACCCGTAATTATTGGTAGATCCACTCAGGACCAATCAATGGTTGGCACTCTTTACAAAATCTCGACCAGCATTAAAAGCCAACTCGCAAAATTACCTGAATCCTTGGCCTTATTATACTCTACGTCTGAATTAAAAGATTTCCAAAGGCAAATTGAAAGCACAAACTTTAAGCTGGAAAAATTCTTTGAAATTATCGAAAAGAATGGAATTCGTGCAGGCCTCATGGGATTGTTTTATGGGCTCACTGGCTCTTTAATTCTTCTAAGTTCCCTCGCGATCCTGCTCCTGTGCTGCAGCAAGCGAATGAGAATAAAAAACTCTTTGGGCTTGGTCTGCGTATTGTTATGGATTGTAGGAGTTCTGGTCTTTGTATTGAGCATAGTCTTAAGCTTTGTTTATCCGATTGCATATTACAGCTGCCAAGAGATCGGCCTGAGCATCGAGAAGAATGCAGATATTTCCAACTTTAGTAGCTATATGAATATGATCTTTGGCTAAAACTAGCAAATGGCAGCATTTGGGAAATGTTTGTAGAGCAATGAGAAATCTATAATTTTAAGTTCATAAAAAATTGACATTGCAGACTTGCTGAGTGTGCTTCCTGTAATACAAACAAACCTACAAAGCAGCCATCTAAAACTAATGGAGAGTTTCGTGAGTAGCAGTAACCTCCTTTAAAAATATGAATCCTCTACTTTGTTAGATATTAAAGATAAAACCGCAAAATCAGAAATATTGAAAGTATCATTGAGCAAGAACTACAACTGTTCTGCTCCAGGGTTCCCATCAGACAGCTGGATTCCGAGTTCCTCTAATGAATAAGTCTTATGCGCCGTCGCTAATGATCAACCAACCACAAATTGTAAGAGCAGTGTCGATTTTGAAAGCGGGGTCAAGAGTTGCAGTGGGTGCTTGATTGTCCCTGAAATTGCCACAATGCTCCAAAAAGATAATGGCAATCTGAAAGAAAGTCTCTCCGGAAGATACCCAGATTGCACTTAATTTACCGGAGAGCTATCAAACTTATGGGCTAACTATTACGAGCCCAAAATGAAAAAATTGCTGCCTCTCCGGACTAAGTTAAACGAGGCTGAAAATGACTCAAAAAAGATTAATGAGTCATTACAAAGCCAATTTTACCCGGCTCTCAAGTAGTATTAAGCTGACGATATGCAATAGGTCATAAACCCAAAGACCGGAATAATTGCTCAAAGTTCATGCGAAATAATCGGGGAAGACATCAGGAACAGTCATCGCTTGGTTTGCAAAGAGGGACTCAGATATGTGTTCTTAGCGAGGCTGTTCCTCATATTGATCGGTTTTATGATTCTGTTCTTGATTTGCTGCTTGTCTTGCACGCAGTGCAAAAGTCATTATAGCCGCGTTTCGCAGGGTTAAGACAAAAATAAATTGGGGGGAAAAGAATAATAATTGCAGGAGAAAAGGATATCCGCGCCAGAAGAAGGGTATTTCCACAATTACGCATACCACATTGAAACCTAACGCAATTTTAAACTATGATGTTGATTCAGTTTTAAAATTAGTTATTCCGAATCGATACTTCTATGTGCTAATCAATATAAAAATTACTATACATTTTTGTATTAACTTAGCTGCTATGCTCTATGAGAGACAGTGGTAGACTGATTAATGCTCGACGTTTTGGCGTTGCTAAATTTAAATATGCATTACTTGGGCTATAAATATATAAATATCATGTGTTCAATAATATAGAACGCACTCTTTGAAGAGGAACTGAATCACTCATGCCACAAGCTGAAGCAGCTGTTTTCGGCCGACGAGCACTACAGGCTTGTGCAGACGGCTGGCTCGGGATTCGCCCAACAAAATGAATTCAAGGCTTCAACAATATATTCTATATTTGGCCCTTTTTCATTCGCTAACAATATTTTGGTCACGAAAAGGACTCTCAGTATTCGATCTGAAGTGTTTAAAAATCTGCAGAAGTTCACAGTCCAATCATCCGAAATTCGTAAATTATTATTTCGGTCCTTCAGCAAGACCAGCTATGACCCTTCCATTCGAGTTATCGTAAACTCGGAGGGCGAGATCATCTTCTCTTATCATACCATTTTAACCTTCTCCTTGGAATGTACCCAAAAAAATCAGTTCACCAAAATTAGTTTCTTTATCGAGCATATTTACAGGCAAGCCCTTACCTTGTTCGAGAAATATTTTAACGAAATTGCAATGTTGCTTGAAGATGGGCTCGACAAGAATTTATTGAAAAACAGCGTCTTATGCGAGAAAACCGACATCATCAAAAATTTGTGTAAGGTTTCCCATCTAGAGTCTATCTTTCGCTTGAATAAAAACTTCCAAGAGCAAGACAGGGCTTTGGAGACTCTCAAATAATCCGAAATTAAATTTCTGGACGTTGCTCCGGCCTATGAGGCTGAAACATGGGCCTATGAGGGCTCTGATCCTGTGAACAAAGTCAACACCAAATTGAAACAGTTAATGACTTTTCTGTCGAATAAGAATATGAAAAAAACCTTCCAACTCAATGAAGCCGATGAAATAACTGAAAGCATATATAAGCAGCTGGGCTTGACGAAACTAAAAATAAACATTGAGCAAATCGTAAAGAAGAAGAACTCGTCACAAAATGAGGGAGATGCGATTCTCGTGAACATCAAGATGATGAATTTCAATGAGATTAAATGGGTGTAATTCTATCGAGGGGGATTCGGATCACTCTTCAAAGGAGAGGCCATATTTTCAATAATATCGAGCAACCGGCCCCAAATAGGGCAGGAGAAGGGCGAGAGCAACTCGCCTGAAAACAATAAGCTGATTAAGGCAATGATCGTGAAGAAAATGGACAGCAAGTACCAGGCTTACAGCAAGGTCAGCCATGAGAAATAGATCATTATGCAGATCAGGAATAAAAAATCCATCTTCATCTCAAATTACTACTATCGTGGTGAACTTCAAAAGAGCAGGCTCTTCACCGAGTACAATCCCTTGAAGTCCCTGCGCGAGTGGTTCAGTCTCTACATCAGATACATCTCTCTCTTCACGAAACTTTACATACTCTTGGCCATTGCCATGGGGTTGTCTTTCCTGCATGAGAACGAGATCGTACACAGGGATCTCAAGCTCGAAAACATCCTGATCGATAGCAAGATGAACATCAAGCTCATTGACTTCGGGTAGAGCTACCACCCCGAAGTGTAAAAGAAACTAAAAGAGAGTAACATCCGAGTTTACCCTGGGTTCACCATCCCTTATACGCCTCCTGAGTATTTTCTCAGGAACACTGAGGCCATCACTAGCAAATCATATGATGTGTTTAGTTTGGGGATTCTCATTTTCGAGATCATCTTCGAGAAAAGTATCTTTGACGAGGTTTCGGACAAGAAACTGGTCAGCATATTTATTAAGGAGGCAACCCACTTCAAAGAAATGAAAGAGAAACAAGGGGCAGACCAGAAATCAAAGATGGCGCACTCCCCAATCGCAGAGACATACAATAGTTTCATAAAGTAGAAAGTGAGTTTCCCCGTGGAACTGCTCAACTCATACGGGCCGGCCTAGATAATAATTTCAATTTATAATTTAGTGCTGAAATGCATTGAGACAGACCCGAGCAAGAGACCCAACCTGACCTGGATCTTAATTCTCCTCAAATAAATCATGAATTCATTGTATGACTATTACTCCCATTGATTTTATGTTTTTATTTTATTTCTCCGGAAATGACTATCAGCCGCAATTCTGAGCTATGTGATATTACGAGCGATATCTCCCTTCTCATGTTTAATGTGATCTGAGATATTATGTTTATGTTGTTTGATCTTGAAATGCAGATGCAGCCAACTCTTGCACTGACTTACTATTTAATATTTACTATTTACATTTTATGATTGATTAAATATGCGATGCATATGAATTGGTTATGCTGTCTGTCAGCCTCATGCTGCATTATTATGAATTGATTATGAATTAATAGACATACAGAAATAGAATATATTGTTTGCGAAATTGAGCAGAGCAATGGGATGCTGTGAATCGAAGCTGCTTTCAATAGAGCCCCTTGGTAATAAGGACGACAACCCAATCCAATAAGCCGCATTTTATCAGAACTTCAATAAGCTAGCATTAATACACAATAAAGTCACAACCCAATAAGATTTATTAGGCACAAAGACTAAGTGTCTCAGCTTTAACATTAACACAAACAGGAATGCGCCTCCTAATGACAACCAGTAGTTCTCATCGATCAAATAATTAGAGTTAAACCTCGGGATAAACCTGCGATAGTTTTAGAACAACCACGGCAAAATTACCTACACTTTTCTGGGGGAGTCCCCGATGACCATCAGATCCACCCATCGAACCAAGAGGGGCAAAGAAAAGCACAAAGTCAAATTTAACCTGCAATAAGCTGCCGTTTCGATCTCCAACCCGAAGAGCTGTAACCAGCATTTAGAGAACAATTGGACATAAAAGAACTCGGAAGATTCCCAGTCAGACAGTTTCCATCCTGTTGCTAAGGCTGACAATGTGTATCGCAGCAAACAGCCATTCTTGGACAATGTTACGATCGAGTCGATACAGATATTTGAGAAGTAGCTGTTCTTCTTTGAGTCTGCCTCCCTCGGGGCTATCAAGCTCCACAAATGGAATGAACCAGACAGAGTGCCGATGGAGTACAACGAGCAGCAGTGTGCTGAGTCTCTCAGAGCAGTTGTGCCCAATGTCCACTCGAATAACATTGCACTCGCTATTCTGTTGCTTAATCAGCAAAATGCAATGAGACTCAGCTCGTATGCTCCTATTCGGGGCGAACAAACGGCTAAAATTGGCATTAAACTGCATATAAATGGGCAAAAGAGATTGTTTCCAAGTGCTTTGGTGTAATCAGACAAGTTGAACCCCAGCCGTATGATCATCGAGCTCTGCAATCTGTTGCAGTCCGAACTTCGGGCCGACCCTGACATTGCCCCGTGCTTTATGGTTTATCATATCACGGGATGGCTGCCCGAAATAATCGAAACGGCAAAGATAGTGATCAATATGAGTTTGATGGAGAAGTTGCAGCAGAACTTATCCAATTTCAATGCTATCATCATCTTCAAGGATAAGCAGGAACACTCAAAACTCTATATTATCAATAAGATCGACCTCGAAGGCATGACCCTAGAATTCCTGCCAACCACTGCACCCTTTGTGGGCCAGCCTTAATGGCCAAGGATGAACTTGCAAAGTGCGAGTTGGGAGTCAGTCATATCCAAATGCGATATACTCAGTCTGAATTGGAACCCGACCATCTACAATTACTCCAACCTCATCTGCCATGAGCTGCTGGACGAGAGTAGCAGGCAGAAATTAAGCAATGACTATTTATATCAGAACCACCCTCAAATTCAATTCCGAATTCCTCCAACATGCACTGAAGTCGAAGTGAGGATCTTCATCGAGCAGCATTCCAAAAGCGCGTGCTGTAATGATTCAGGGTCCTTTTAGCTTTTGCTGTTTGAGTACGTGGGCTCGAGAGAAATGATCTTTGCGGGCGAGCCAATCAAAAGGACTCATTCGCATAACAGTCGGTTTCTCTAATAAATTTCGATATTTTCCGCATCAGATATCGGCAACAAGTACATCCTGGTGATCGTCCCAACGAGCGAAAACATAAACAATCGGCATTTTTCAACTCGCTTGTATAGCTTTGTCGAGATCACGTCTGAGAAGGTCGAACCCAGCATAAAATCAACAGAATATACACACCGCTCGAACATCAGCTCGGACTAATGCGGGCATGGAATTAATTCACCCCACTTTCTCAAGAACCCTCACTATTATTTAGAGCTACCCGAGTGCCAAACAGTCAACCTGACAGCGATAACAGAAAAATGCAATGGTTCTGTATTTATTCATCAAGTCCTAATTGTGCCGAATCCGCATAGAGTTAAGAATGCGGAATTACTGAAAGCAGAAGACATCACAACAGCCGAAATGGTCTCAAACTATGAGTGCCATGGCGAGCCGATTACATTCGAGGCATACTACACATCGTACATCATATTTCTGCTGTGCTACGAACCGCTTCTTTCTCTAGTCGGAGTGGCACCCACGAAGGCGAAGATCAAGATCGAATGCATTGATGTTGATACATCGGTCAATATTAAAAATTCTCTAATTAAATGCCATAAAATAGGCAGGAATGAATAGGAATAATGTATCACAACCTTCGCATCCAAGCAGTTCAACTGGCTGCCAACCGATAAAGGGCCTCGCGAAAGGACTCAATTCAACAGTGACAAGATATTCTACCCGGAGCACGTCTTTGGATCGTACTTCCTCAATCCCTACTTCGACGAAGTTATCACTGAGAAGGGAAAGTACCAGTTTAATGTTCGATCATTGACCTTCGAAGAGCAATACGACTCCAAGCGCAGGGAAATACAAAAGTCTGCGACGATTATGACTCCAGCCGAACTCATTTAGTCATATGAGAGTTTAAAGCCATCCAGTCTTTCCCTAGCCATTTTTCGAAGAAACCGAATTGGCACAAGCACCAATTAATATAAGATTGTCTTGGATGATGAATTATACATTCCTTTTGGTTACGGCTGTTCGTCGCAGGTTATCAGCTTACGGCCTGGGGAGTATCGGTTTGTAATGTCCAAACTCGAAAAAACAATCGAATAATGCGGGTTATTCACAATGAACAAAGTCAAACAGTGAAGCCACTCACTCGTCAATGCGTCGTTGCAATGAGGATGCTTTATTGGGCGTAAAGTCAGCAATGATTATTCTATCCATTTAGTTTATATAGTGTTTTAGATGGCGGTTTGTATAGATTTCTATTTATTGATAGCACATCCTGGACCATAACAATTGTTACATGTCTCAAAAGCAGCCCCAGAAAACCACGTAGCATATCAAGAGATTCAAGCCAGTTGCCTCAGGCAAAAAACTCATCTTTCTTTAAATATTCTAGATTAAGAGCAACTCATTCATGTTTGTGCAAGATGATGAGTTTGTTGTGATCCTCTGGCAGATGTTGGCAGACACATTTGAAGACATTGGCAGGCTTCAACTATCTTCATCTATCAGCTCCTTCCATCAAATTCGGCATTAACTGCAGGAGGCTTGCGCTCATGAATTCATAGTTGGATGCTCCGATGGAGATGTTGTGAGCATGAGCCTAGACATTCATAACGATGGCTTCAATAAGCAGGAAAATATGAAAAAGTAGGCCCTGAGTGTGAACTGGAGGAAAAAAGCAAGCTGGCCAATCAAATGGCTGATACCCAATTCAAAGAGCCTTATTGCAATTAATCAGATAGACTACTATTGTGAATATTCTATCCAGTCAACTGGGAAAAATGGGCAAAATGAGCAAAATAAAAATAATCTATCGTAGAAGACCAGTCCTGCCTTTAACTACCTCGAAAAGACAACAGATGGCGAAGATGCCGAAGTATAAACTAAAAAATTAGCAATAGCCATCAGTTACTTACAATAACTCCGCATATAAGCAAATGAAACGATGCGAAAAGAGGACAGCTTTTATCTCATTCTAGTAAAGACTTCCTGCATTCCATACTTGCTCTCCTCAACAGACTTACTCTCTTTAGTGTTGTCGCCTTCTGACCTCTTCCCCTAAATAATGGATATTAATGCAGATTACAGGAACTACAACGATGACCATCTAACAATCCTATCCATCAGCGCATGTGCTCATTGCTTTTATAATAATAAGAACAGCATTTTGATCAGCTAAGGGGGTTTGCTGCATTTATTCGATGTTGCAATATGCAACAGGAAACTGCAATAATCGCTGTCTCCTTCTCCAAAATGTTCAAATAAATAAAGGATTCGAGTTCTGCCTCATTGGTATAAATTGGAGCTGCTCATTTCCTTCTCGATATCCTTCGAGCAAACCATATACTCTTTAGATGTCTGTCAGGAGTATGCTGTGATCGCTAGCGATAGCAAGATCATGTTTATCGATTTGGTTGACAAGAGGAAGGCATTCCAGAGTCTATAACAGAAAGCTGGCAGTCGCATAAACACTGTGAGATGGGCAAACGGAGAGAAGGCTGTGCTTGGCTCTGTGCAAAATGGAAGTGCCAACGTATATCTGTACACAAAGCAATTGCCCATCCGCAACAAGCCCATATAATGATAAATATTGGAATAGTTAATTTAAAGTTACTGGTCTATCATTTCTGATTGACAAGCACATGAGGCGTGCATTTGATTTAAAATGTTTTCCAATAGTTCTCCATCATAATCTGCAGTGTCAGGTTCTTAGGCTCCTGCTCATCTAAGAGCACTTACTTCAATTCCTTGTGGCTCACTCTCATCCTTTCAAGTACTTGTAGCGCATACTCAATCATATGAATCTGCTCGTGCAGAATTCGCTGCTGCTCGACCCGATACACAATTGCGAAGTACTCATGGTAACCGATTTTGGGATCTGTGAGCTTGGCCTAGTTCTGCTCAAGGTCCTCGCTGTATCCTGCGAGTTGTTGGCTGTAGAACTGCTTAGCCTCTCTGAGAGCCAACCTCTCTCTAATTTCATCGGATGCGCAGAAGTAGAGTTCGAGCCGCTCGCCCCATGACCACTTCTGCGATCGAAAGTAAGCAATCAATTCAATGCAAAATTTTGTTCGCTTTACTTTGAATCTTTTGTACTTGCGCATTTCGATTTCTGACAACAGCTCGCATAAGGAGGGCTCGGAGAGAACCGTTTCCGAGACATCAAGCTTGATGAACAAGTGGTCATACTTGTTATGCTCCAATGCGAAGCCGTATCTCATTAACAGCAGCTTATTGGGCAGTCTGCCATAGCAGAAGAACACTTGGGAGCCTTCTGGAAACTGATCTTTGGTGGAGCAGAGCATATAGAACTGGTCGAACTTATCCTTGGGCCATTACTTTTGGTAGTACTCTTCACCCTCGATGGGCTTATCCTTCTCTTAGTTGTCTGAGCCCTTCTTCTGCCTGATTGCAAAGGAATAGTACTTCCTTGCATTTTTGTGATAGAATTCCTTGACCTTCCGAATGTATTTTACATTGGAACTATGTATCTCCTCTAGCTTCTGTAGACTATCCTCGGGGCTCTCCATCTGCATTATGACTCGACTCAAGTATTTGACCGTGGTGAGCAAATAGCTCAGACTAATAGAGTCGCTAAAATTTATGAATGTGAACATATGAGCCTTGATGCTCTTGTAGTTCTTCATGCACTCGTCGTACTTTGAAACATTCTGATCCTACAGAAATTCTGGCTTCGTTACATCCAGTTCCTTGCCCTACTTCAGTTATAGCATTTAGTTGGGTTCATAGAAATCATCGGCTTCGTAGGAGCCATCACTGCTCTCGCATTATTCGATTTACTGTGAGTTCAGCTACTTTTCCTCGTAAAACTACTCGTGCTCATTGTGAGGGTTGTCAGGCTCGTAGTACATTGAGTAATAGACATCGGTGCATTCGTGGTTGAAGAGTTCGGCGAAAGGGACCATCGTGGTGTATTAGAAGTACTTGCCAAAACAGCGGGTGACCAAGTGTGTGTGAATCCACTTTATGTTTTCGGGGGATATTGCTTATTGGCTATAGAACTCAGGGTAGTTGGTGAGTATTTGTGTGAGCTGTTGGGAGTCGGCTTCGAACTTGTGGCGTTCGCTTTGGATGTGCTTTTCGAACCATTTGTCCTCGAGGACTGCCATTTCATTTTGATGCCAGAATATGGCATAATCAATGTCTTTGGGCAGATTCCTAATGAGATTGTACCACTTTGACTTGGGTCCTTTTTGGTTTTCGTACAGCAGATATGCCAGAAGTATTCGGTCCTCCCAGTCGCTCGTGAACCTTTTCGCAAAGTACCCAGGGTTCTCTTCAAACACTCTTCATACGCCGAATTTTACTTCTGAATATCACTCAAGAAGGCATCTCGAGTCGTGAGCAGCAATTACACTGGGCACTTTACTAGGATAGTATTTGCCTTGATCATTTGCGTAGCTATTAAGCCTGGGTACTTCAGACCGTTCTTGGTCCTAAAGTGGGCAAACTATAGGCCTTTGACTTCAAGCCCATTCTTAATGAGTTAATCTGTGTATTATTTAAGTTCAGGAGGCATAGGCACTTTTTAAGCTGTGAGATCAGGCAGTCTTAAACGTTTGCTTTTTCTGAGGATTTTTCCAATTGTGTATTTGTTGCGTGTTTGCTTCTCCAAAAACATGCTTAAATATACTCAGATAATATTATATTGTCTTCATCCATTCGATATGAATTCGATATGCATATGTATTGTTGTATCGCATTTTTATACACATAATTCCGCATCCTCATGATAATAAACTATCAGCAGCTGGTTCAAAAGACTATACTGCCAAATTGTAGTATCTCACAAATTTGTTATCTTTCACTATTCGTTTCTTTTGCTTTTGAATTACTTTAATCCCTTTAATCGTTGGTTACACCCCTTTAGCCAATAATAATAATAGCAGCTTATGAGTTTCATATAGAGACTTGCAATATCCCATAAATAAGTCAAGCATTCCAAACATCCCTCCAAAACAAAACCTCCTTCACTTCCAACATATGCTCTATCCTTCCACAGAAAGTAAAACAGTTTCGACAACTAATTCAAGCAGCATCATTCAGATATCAAAGAAATGCTCAAGATGTTCCAGTCATAGCCATAGCTGACCATCCCCCCAGACCGCAAGAGCCAGCGCAAAGAATAGGAATGTAAATAATAACTAAAGTAAACCAGCACAAACAAAAATGTACCATTTAGCCACACATAACTGTATGCAGAGGAATATAGCGAGTCTGGTAATGGATAAATGAAGCCAATGGAGAGTGCTGATCGATATAGCAAATACTTCAGGCCATCTGAGGAAGCGTAGAGATAAATGGGAAGGAAGTAGTTCAAAAAGTATGAGCGATTGCTAAGAAATATAAATAATAACGGGGGTAAATCATCTCCAGGGGTAACAAAGAACAAGATCGGAAAAAATATTTCGTTGAACAACAAGAATCCGGAAGATTTAGTCCATAATTTTTCACTTTATTCATCAAAAGGCCATAAAACATATGCAAAAAGATAGTAAATGCAGACCACGCATTAGGCCAAGAATCTAAAGAATGATAATAAGAAGTCCAATGTTGATAAACTAGGCTTATAGAACATCGGAAACACTTGCTACATGTAAATTATGCTTTATGAGTAGAAATGCTGTCCTACAGTGTTTGTTTCATCTGAGGCAGTTTAGTGAAGGTCTCAGGAAGGTGACACATAAAATTAGCACATTGTAACACTCCAGCTTGACAGTCACAAAGCATTTTCTGCAATTATATGACGGGCTGGCTTCAAGGAACAGCAATAGCAATACCCTATCGACTCTACCCTTGAAGATAAGTGTATGTAAGTCTTATAATATATAGCCAAAATCTGCAGCCTCTTCATAAACTTCCAACAGGAAGACGCCCACTAATTCCTGCGTTAACTACTTAACACAATCCATAAATAAATAAACAAAGTAGAGTAGATGCCCTCTTATAAGAGCTTTCAGGTGGATAATACGAGCAAAGGCAGCCTGCCCACACTCGTGCAGCAATACCGCAGAATGTACAAGAGATATGATGACTCTTACATTTACGATATGTTCTGTGGGGAGTTTGTGAGCTTTGTGAACTGTGCCAATTGCAGGTTTGAGAGTGTTGTGCTCGAGAACTTCCTGGATATCAGTTTGCCTCTTTTGAATGGCCTGGTCAAGCTGGAGGAGCTGATCGCAGCCTATTTCGAGTTGGAGACTCTCTCTGACTACTACACGTGTTCGAACTGCCGCAAATCGGTAAAGAATTGCACCAAGAAGTTGGACCTATGGGATCCTCCAAACTACTTAGTAATCCAGCTTAAAAGGTCGCAGTTTGGCAAAAAGAATAACGACCGTATATGCATTCCAACCAAAAATGTCAACATGCGGAAATTTATGCAATATAGAAGTACAAGCATATGATAAGTAGATGATAAAATCCAGAAATCTGGGGTGTATAAGCTGCAGGGAGTGGCTCACCACATTGGGGCCGCAGATGGTGGGCACTACTGGGCTTTAGTCCGGGACAACCTCTGTTGGTATAACATCGACGACGCGCTGGTCACTAAAAGAGCCGAGGAGGACATCGAAGAAGAACTCTAAAAACTGGGGAGTTCCTCGGCTTATCTCCTGTTCTATTAACTGATTTGATTGTAATTACTATTCTCGATGACACACTTGCCTCTATATTCATTCATTCGTATTCACAATGCTGTGCATGCTCATTATTTAATTTATTGCAGAATCATTCGATGCAGCTCGTAACTCTGTATACCCACATCAGCAGCACTATCGCCCCAGAACTATGCAAGAGTGTCAGATTTAGTGTCGTAGTATCTGTTGTTGATGCCAAAATTGCTGTGCACTTCATTGTTTTGGAATCTAATGCGAAGTTCTGAGTTGCCATAGACAATGTGATGTGCATCGTACATTATTGATTTCGCTGGCTTATAGTCTGCCCGAGTCCTGTAAAATCTATTGGTGTTCACATTAAAAAGTAAACCATCTTTTCCAGCGTCAACTGCGATATTGTGAGACTCCTCCTTGGAGAAGGGCTTGACAGTGAATCCCCCCACTATATAGCCATTGCCCTTTAGTTGCACCAAGAGCAGCACGTTCTCAATATTGTCAAAATATGCATGAAAATTTAGAGAATTATTTTTCTGCTGTGCCGAATTATACAGCAGCTGTGACTCTATGAGCTTCTTCTGGGTCAGATTCTCAATTTGAATGCATATATTTCGTCTCAGTTTGTTCAGTATGCTCCTGCTATCTTCATTCTCGCTGGATTGTTTATGTTGTGTGTCAATTAGAAGTTGGTTGCTGAGACTGAATATGTTGGCACCACCCATCAGCTAGCTATAGATATTTTGTGAGGCCCCGCTCTGCTTAGAGATCAGTAATTTTTATAGCTCTAATTTGCGTATAATTTATTGTGCGTTTTGAAGCCGCTACAGAGTTTCTTGCATTTACTTTTTCATCTTTTTAGTGCTTTATTCGTTGCGCTGCAGATTCAGTTATATCTGACTTTTCCTTTATGCGTTTTATAGCTCTAATTTGCGTATAATTTATTGTGCGTTTTGAAGTCGCTACAGAGTTTCTTGCATTTACTTTTTCATCTTTTTAGTGTCTTATTCTTTGCGCTGCAGATTCAGTTATATCTAACGTTTTCTTTATGCAATAGCAATTTGCTTTTGTTTGGTCAATTACTGGTTCAACTTTTAAATTTATTTTTTCAGCTCCGTTACCTATTGACTGAGATGATTGACAATTTAATTGGGTACAGTTTCTTTGGCAATTAGGCATTTGAGTTTTTAGCATTATACTTACATTTCGCGAATTTTTATTGTGAGGATTTGGTTTTATGATTTCAATTATAAGCTCTATTAATATTATAGTTGTTTTTCGCTGTAAGACTCTTCATTGTAAATTGGAGAGTTCTTTCTCCAGCTCTCCGAACTGCTTTTACGGGCAATGCTTAGGTCTGCATCTAGACTATTATTATGAGGTTAAATGCACAGTCGCTCATGAATCATGCTTTTTAAGAATTTGCATTGGGATTTGAGCATCGTAATGTGTTCTTCTTGATCATAAAAAAATTATTCATCATTGCAAAATAGCTAAGGCTTAGGAGAGATTGGCTTTTGGTAATTTCTAGCGATTCTACCAAATTTATACCAAAGGCTGAAGAAGCAGCTTTCTACTTAGGGTAATTCGATATTTTCACTGAGGAATGGCTTAACCGCCAGATACATTTCATTAATTAATCTGATGTATTCAATGGACTTGAGTATCTCGGATATTTAGGCTGTAGGTTTGCTGGGGTTGCTTTGATGCACCTTGTGCTTCTTAATAGTATAAATTTGAGGGTGACTATCATTGCCTCCAACATGCAGCTATTCTTTGAACTTTCTGCATATTTTGCCGTATTCGCTCAGTTTTTTTGCAATTTTCATCACATTTCTTAAATCTTCATTGCTCATTTTTATATCTATTTTTATTTGGGTCTCTAATGCTTACAAACTCATATTACCATTGCTTGCCATCTCTTTTATTATTTTCTGTAATTGCTATAGTCCTTCGAGATGCATCATGTTTTACGCTATTTCTGATTTGGAAGTCTATTCTCTATTTTGATATTCCTGATTTATTTTGGAGCTTTTTCTGATTTCTGTGCCTATGTCACTATTTTTATGGCCTTATGCTTTTGCCAATTTAATTATTTATGTGAAACCTTTGAACCTTAAATTCTAAGTTTCTGTGAATAACATCTTAATTGATCTGAAATTCTCAATTGGATTGTATTATTCTAGTTTGATGGTTGAATAGATGGCAGATTGCAATTCCTCGAGTTTCTTCTCATTATGCAAGTATGCTTCAATAACCTTAATTGTCTTACTATCGACTAGGGCTGTATCTTCAAAATTGGAGGTGTAGATTAGGTTCTTCAGGCTATTCAATTATTTCTTTGATTCTGATTGGTTCTATTCAATTGCTTTTCTTATGATTTAGTTCAATTATTGGGCTTTAATTTATTAGAAAAGCTTATTCCGGAGTTCATTATTCGATTTTAAAAGGGTTCTTATGTACTTGTGTAGTTCTTTAATCTTTTCATAGAAAGTTTGAGCCTATTTCGATACTTTCTAATTTTGTGTTTGAGAATTATAGGGATGCTTTTCGATGGCTTCAGAATTGCCTTGATAAACGCTTTCAATAAGCTCGAGGCATGCAGAATAGGTAAACTTGGTTTCGGAGTTGAAGAACCCCATCATTTCAAATAAATAAATAATATAATACTTTATAATTATGACAAAGATTTATATTTATATTACGCACAGATCGAATCATAAGGTTCATAGATTCCGAGTAGGTTTAAAATTTATCGGGATGTTTTTCGATACTATATCCCCTGAGTTCACACCGAGCTCATACTCGAGAAAGTACTTTAACTCAGCAAGGCTTTCCTCTTTGATTTAAATCTTTGCGTGGATGCGAACAGTTTTGAAATACTTGTTCACGAGCAGATCCTCGATGCGGTCAGCAGTCAGCTCGACCTCCGGCAACACCTTGATGAAGCACTCCAGCTAATTCCTGGTGTATGATCGGTAGTATTTGAATATGTTGTCGATCAGGTACTTCATGTACTGATGCAGTGAGGACAACTCGGAGCCGATCACTTTATAGAGGGATTTGAACTCTGGCAGCTTGGTCAGATGGTAGCGGCCGACAACATTTATCGAGTAGTGGAAGTGCTTGAGCAAGATCTGCACCTGGTGGATAATACGAAAGATGTGGGTGAGCTGCACGGAAGAGCACTCCATCGCAACATTGGAAGAGGAGTGCTGGTAGATATCGCACATCGAGGGAATTTTTATCAGGTACTGCATGTTGCTGGCAATCAGATTGTCCATCCATTAGTTCGATACTGCATGCTGCATTCTTTCATCTGCCTGCTCGCTCTCCTTCCCCGGCATTCCCGACCTCCCCGACATCCCCGACCTTCCCGATTATCTCTGCGATCTCTCTTCAGTTGTGATGCGCTCGCTCAGCTCATGGCCGTTGCTGTCATTGTAAGTGCGCATATTGATATTGTAATAGGCGCTGCGCTCAGTCGCCTCGGTGTTATGGACGAGGTAACTACTTTTGGCAGGAACCTTCCCCACAACTAACTCGGCCAACGCTTAGATTTATGTGTCTTGGTAGTTATTTAGTTTAATTACCATATGCAGGACTGTGAGCATCTTCATCATGCATTGATAGAGGCGGTACAGTTCATTCTACCGGCTTTTCGTTTGCGGGAGTCCTGCGGCATGCACCTTTGCGATGCTGGCAGTCATCGAGTTGGTCTGATAGGTCAATTATTGGATGAAGAAGTATCTGCCTATTGAAGTTTCAGGCAAAGCTTCCTCCAAAGCCCCACCATAATCGCTTGGCAGTTCGTCATTGCTATGAATTTTAATAAGTTTGAGGAAGTTTCTGGCCTGCTGCTTTGCAAGTTCTTCGGGAGTGAGCTCTGCAAAAAGCAGTTTTTTTAAAATGTCCATGCTTTCTATTTATTATATCTACTAACTGCGAATTAGCCTATAAACTCATGCGCAGCTCAATAACGTAGGCCATACTTTTCAGCTGCTCAATAACTCAACGATCGAATAACATTTAAAATCTGACATAAGTTTTCGTATTTTATAACTCCCCTACTTTTTGCAATTCTGATATATCTATGATCTACAGATGCGCATCTATTTAATATGAAAAACATTGAGATGAGGAAACACATTCGTTTCATGAGATAAAGCCATTTATTAAAGCGTCCCTTAATGAACTAGCCTTGCTTTGTATTGATTGAGCTTAAAATCCGAGATATAGTCACAAACCCTTGATTAGTCTGATCCCGATATGTTTGATTGTGCCATCTTTTGCAGACTGTTTAATAATTAGAATGTAGATTAAATTATAACAAATAAAGTGTAACCGAAGAGCTTGGGGACTTATCTAATGAACTTGTGCATTTATTTCAAACTATTTACACGCTTCGAGTACATAATATAAATGCCCTAATCCTTGAGAAACAATCATAATAATCAAAATTTATATCATGAATTAATACAAAATAACTCTCAAAGCTTGTAATTCTCACAATTAAAGTCATGCCTGCTAATAGTCCAGTTCCCTTAAATTTATATCATATTCAATATATTCACCATATTAAATATTACCACATATAATCTAATCTAATCTAATTCACAGATTGAAATGGAAATTGAGGATATTAACATGTGACAGACTCCTCTTTATTGTTTGGTTCGATTAAATGACAAAATAGCAATTTATTTATATATTTGTTTTATCTGCTTTTAGTTTGTTTGCTGGTTATATGATATAAAATGTGAATTTGAGCAGTTCAGATACTGAAACTAATCATAAGATTGCTTATATAAAGTGGATCATTGTTTTAAGGGCTTCTTCCATTCCAGCTGATATTTAATGAGTCCGATGGCTTTGTCATTGTTGAAGAGGCTCACCTGGTAGGCCTTTGGCTCTTATTTTAGCATGCCTCCTTCCTGGGCATTGGGAATCGTGTAAGTGGCCAGGAGTCCCTTTTCATGCATTAAGTCGAACGATAGGTTCATCTGTGGCAGAAGTATTATCATTTAGACACTCTAGTCGAATGGCTGTTTCAGAGATCTGACGGGAGTGCTTTGCGCATAGATGCCGAACCGGACTTTCATCTTAGCTTATTGAAATTGCTCGGTCAAGCCCTCTGCTAACTCAAGGTGGAATATCCGGACTATGAGCTTGCCATATTCGGCTGAGTAGTATGTCACTTTGAGTTTGATCCTCCCTATCTTTTTGCTCTACTCATCATAAATGTCACTTTCTAACGAATTGAGTGCGCCCTAATGCTGAAAAAAAGGGGTCAAATCATATCTGCATTCCCCCAATCGTTTATTTTGGCAAATGACCCCAACTTCGAGCCTTTGGGGGTCTAATGGGATTTACATTAAGTTGATATCATTAAAGACCGTCCCAGGTGTCTTTAAAGAAGTTTAAGTGGAACACGCATCACCGATAGATAAGGCCGCTTTAACAGGATCCTTGACTTCATTGAGCTCGATGGTCTCAATTAAAACATAAGCGTATCCTTTGATCGATTTCACAGACATTCCTAACGGTATCTGGAGATATTTATGAATTATAAAAACCCAGAATACTGGTTCCTAAACAACTATTCTAGAAAATTCGATAAGCTTTAAATTAGGCAATCAAATATCCACACTGAGCCAATTTGTGATGTGCAAATCAATCAATCAGTTTGGTTGCAGATATTTAATGTGCTGTTGGAGTGTGGGTCTGGCATGTGAAATATTTAGGCTTGAATTTCATGGTTTGTCAGTAAAACACGTGCATAACATTAAATAAATGCACATAAATATTATGCTATGCTATATTCTAATAAATTTATGTATTATATCAGATTATACTGATTATATTAAATATTAGATTAAATATTAGATTAAATTAGATATTAAATGATTTATGAAACGATATAGATTACCATAAAAATGCGCAAAACCGTTGTTTTGGGGTTGGGGTTGGGGTTGGGGTTGGGGTTGGGGTTGGGGTTGGGTGGGTTTGGGGTTGGGATCGAACACATCCAATTATACGAGAATAGAATAATTATAAGAGTAATTTAAATAAGCGCAAATTGAATTAATTGTATGAAATAAATAAAGCCGATTCAGATAATATTTAATTGATCATGAGTAGCCAAAGAAGTGTTGACGTATTGTTTCTCGGAACGATTGCACATGAGAATTTAGGCCTGAATGCTGATAAGACTATCTCCCAAGATGAGTTAAAGTTTGCATGCCCGGTTCAGATATAGCTGTTGAGGATTCCTCACCTGGGTAGAAACCTATACAACAGACTAACCTCCCGGACTCAAGTACTTTGTCTGCTAACATAGAAATAAACCATTAAGGCCTTTGAGGTCTACTACAGAAATGTAAACAAAAGGAATGCTCGGTATGAAACATTATGCTTCTCCAACAGCGAACTGCTGGTGAGTTCAACATCGGACATTTTAATCCCAATGAAAGAGCCAGTATCTCAGATTTTATTCTTAGATTTACACAGATTTATTAGTTATTAGAGGAAATTTTTCAACATTATCATTATGTATCTATGGCCGGGTTATCACCGACCTTGAAGTTATTAGCCAGCAATGTCCATTCTTTCAGAATTAGACCGATTTCCCCACAGAAGAAGCCCACCACCAAATCAAAATGTACACCATTCCTCATCTTAGAATCAGAAATGTGTTTGACGAATGCAGCACTATGGTCAAAGCCATTGAGGATGAATTCGAAAATCTGGACGAGAAGAGCCAAGCCTTCGGGTTTCAAGATAATGCTAATGATAGTTACTTACACAAACAATAAATAAAGAATATTACTGCATTTTCAGCGCATCTTTAGAAATATGAAGATTTAAAGAATGTCTAAGAAACTTAATATGTCCACATCCGCAAAACACTCGAGGAGATCCAAGCAAACCTCTCTAAAGTAAATAACTCTCTAACTATAGCTTTTCAAATCAACCCAAACTGGCCTATACTACCCTCCTGGGCATCGCTCCTCTTCTATTCCGCAAGAGATCCCCACATCAATGGTCAATATTCTCACGCAACTGCTGTCCCTCTAGCTTTCAGATCAGTTCCGAGCATTGTAAGTTTTGAAGTTGCTTTTGCAGTTTGAGCCCCATGCGAAGCTTTTCGTGGATCTAAAAGGAGTCGAATCGCTGATTCATTTATTTTTGGAGTTTTATTGTCCTAGTTCAGTCATTTTTTCCTCCTTCAAATCCTTGATTGTCGAGGTTTTGATCAACCTTTCATTTTGGTAGTTTTCAGCTTGTAAAATGACTGCAAAGCTGCAAAGTGATATCTTGAACATCAAAAAACAGATTTAAGTCGATGAAGCATCTCAGTCCATCGATCGGAACTCTGCTGAAAAGGCCAAATAGGCTGACAGATCAAGATCTCGTTCGAAAAAGAAAAAGAAACATTCCAAATCTTCATCTCGCCATAAGAAATCGAAAAAGAACAAATAGAAATAGAAACACAAGAAAAAACGAGTGTCTCCTTCAAAGGCAGAACATAAGAAATCTTCATCCAAGTAAGTCAAGGAGGTCAAGTCTGAGTATCAGCTGATGGAAATCGAAAAAATGAAGAAATACAACCTCATCATAAATGAGTGCTCAACCTTCTATGAAGTCCTATTCAAGATCATGAAGATGTAGAAGAACTCGAAACTGCTTTTGCTGCTCAAAATTCTTATCCAGCAAATTACACAGACTCTCACCAAGAACCCTGAAATCAGCATGCAAATGACCAGGTACACGCCACTCCTGCGCGACACCAAGTACATGTTCAGCCAAGGAGGATAAATCATCGGAAGCAAGCCCCTCAAGGTCTTTTCTTCCTTCAAGCCCTTTTTGAACGAGCAGCAATCGAAGGGTGTCGACTGCGATATGATTTGCGAAAAAGAGAAAATCAAAAACCCTGAGAAGTACCATGTTTCTCTCAAGCTCCTAAAAATGATCGACGCGGCAATCACAGTTTTTCAGGCAAAGGGGATCAATAACCCCACCAGCACGCAGTACTACGATGAGGAGTTTTTAACTCTTCTGTCAGCTTTGATAAAGTAGAACACTCATGGAGTGACAGTCGGGATCAACTACTTTATCGACGCAATAAAAATAGAAGAATTAAGTGCCATCAAAAAAAATTAAGCCGTCCTTACTCTAATATTTCAGTATATTTACGAAGTGTTTTTGGAGTGCAGTGTCTACACCTTGCTCTATTACATGGACCAGATCTATAATGCCTTGCTGAAGTACACCACTCATTTAGGGATGGCCAACCCCAGCCACGTTTCAACTGCCAACGATGATAAAAGCTATACCAAATAATTCAAGGATAAGCTTAATAACCTCATAAATTTAGTCTTAACATACAGTACGCTGAATGCAACAGAAAACACTTTCAAGGGGTTAACTGAAAACTTTATCAAGCTGTTCGGGTATGAGCATTTTTAAATAACTAAAATTGGCGAATATGCCAAGAAGTAATACTTAAACAGCTTGTATCCCCTTTCTCATTCAGCACTGCTGGAGACTTTCAATCTGGGCAATTTCTACGAGCTGAACCCGATGAATCCAAAGCAGCCTCTCGTCGAAATCGACGTCTGCCTTAAAATATTTATCATGCTGCTAAAATTCAATAAAAACATTTGGACAACTTTCTATGAATACAAGCTAATCAGCGCCTTCAGCTGCCTTTATTTGAAAACTTCAGCGCTCATTAAGTTCTTCCTGACTCCGTCGCTGGAGAGGCAGAATGTGCTAGCGTAGTTGAAGGAGTACGAGCGAGTGATCGAGAGCTACTTGCGAGTAGCTGAAGATTTGACGGAGATCTTCGTGGAGAAGATAAAGTACGAGAGTGCTTTCAACTAGCTCAGTAACGAAGAAGATGAGATTTTCAGCCACGTCGAGCTTTACGAAAAGTGGTTCGACATGTACTTGGTGTTGTACCGAGCGAGCCTCAAAGCTGATTGTATAATAAATACACACAAAATTAAATAGAAAATACAGATAATTTTGGCCCATATCATTGAAATTTTTGATACTCTCTTGATGGGTTATGAAATCACCAAGAACTCCAGCCGATAGATCAAAATCAAATCACTCCTCCACCACGTCTATCGGGTGCACTTCGATGGCCTTACCCATCGCCCAGCAATCTTGTCATTCTTCCAGAAATTGGCCGAGTTTGCAGGGCCCAACACAACCGAAATCTTCAAGAGTTTCTTCTTCTCCCGAATTCACAGATCCGACAAGAATATCCAAGATGTCCTCTTGCCAGTCAACTAAAAAACCAACCTTGAAAACCTCATCCAAAAGAACATCTATCGCACAGATGAGCACATCGTCAACAACCTTGCAGGGCTTTTCAGGGCCCTAATAGAAAAGCCAAGCATGAACGAAATGATGCTGGAACTTATAGATTCGCTGCTGGACGAACACGAAACAATCCTAAAAGAAGACATTGAAGAGTCAGGAGGCACAGCACTTGTTTTTTAGAAGAATATACTCTTCTTCAGCCTGCTCAGCTTCATCAAAGTCCCTCTCTCCACGAAGATTGACGAACATGTCATGAGATATTTGAAGTTTGTGATCGGTAAGCTGACTGCGAATGAAGCAGACCCTCCAGAAATCAAAGTCAAAAAGTGGAAACTGAAGAAGGCAGTGCTAGGCTACTTCTAATCGGCCTTTTCCAAAGACAGCAACTACTCGTCTCTTTTTTCCCAATTCATCAAGCTCTCTGCCAGCTTTATTCACCTGGAAGACTCCATTAGCAGCAATCTGCCCGAAAAGCTGCAGCAGTTCGAAATATGTTTGAAGGTACTGAAAGTCATCAGCGAGGCCCTCACCTCCTGCTTTTACCAATCGATCTTACTCTACTAAGAATTCGTATAAAGACCCTTGAAGCCCTCTGTAATGCTTTCCTTTGGGCGGCTTATAAGCTTATCTTTGAATGCGAACAATGCCTCAATGCTTGATGAGAAATAGCAAGATCTATTCAACTAAATAAGGATCACCTTACTGTATATCATATGCCAGCTGACGAGCATAGATCACATAGAGTTTTTTTCTACCGAGAGCCGCAAAAATGCCATCAACAGTCTCATTGGCAGCGAAAAATAAATTGGCAATTTGTCAGATTTGGTCTTTGCTTTCGACGGCTGCGTCCCGAAGGAAATGATTAGCTTACTAAAAAACTACTTAGATTTTCCCATCATTGAGAAGTCTCAGATCGTCTCAAAGCAAGGAAGTGAAGTTAATCTCCAAGATTCAGCTTCTTGCGTATATTCGAAGGCCCTGTTTGCTCTCATCAGCGAAAATGATCCCATAGGAAAAACGAGGTTCGAACTGATCCAGGACAAATGGGAGGGCGGAGATACTTCAACAGGCATCTACACGCCAATCAAAATGAAAGACTACTTAAAAGAGGCCAAGAAAATCTCTCAGATTAACCCAGAAATTGTCGAGTCATTGAAGGCCTTGAAATTCTTGTATCCAATCCAGGCAGAGCACACTCCAGTTCATGTGAATAGGCTGTTCATCCTCAAACTAAGTAATTTCACAATTAATTCCAGGAAAGAGCTACAACTTTAAGAAGGTAAAGTCGATGCCTTCAGAATTCATCATCAAAAACAACATCCCCGATTTTATTATCAAGCCTGAATAAAAGAAAGAGCCGCCCAAAGCATATCCAAACCCCCAAAAGCTTGGGGATCAATCGAATAATAACTTCAACAGTAACGGAGGCTCCCAAGGAAACCAGTATAATGCTTCACATTCCAGTTCGCAAATGAACCAGCAGCAGACGAATTTAAAGGCAGGTTCCACTTCTCCTCATCTCCAGGGGGGCATGAGCTCAGGCAATCGTTAGTCTTCTCCATATATGCCTGGGTTAGCTAAACAGACAAGCGGCGGGAATACCAACTATGGCAATTACAATAATGCCAATTATCAAGCTCAAGATGCTTACTCCCAGCCTAGCAACTACAGGAACTCGCAGCCTCCCCTTCCCATTGCGAGGAGCTATAGTAACTAATACCCGAGCCCTGCAAACAGTGCATACGCGCACTCTGGGTATGAGCAGCCATCCTATTATCCAAACCAGCTGCCTGTTCACGACCCGAGAATGATTGCGGACCCCAGGCTGCCCAACTACGGACCTAATCAAGCATATGGCAATCAGAACTATCCCAACTATCCTAGTAGATCAGTTTCCCCAATGAACATGGGAGTCGCGGCAAATGTTGGGGGTATGGCTCCATACGGCCATCAGAACATCGGTTATTCCCCAAACTACAACAGCATGATCGGCCAGCCACAAGGAAGTATGAACATGGGCCAGATGAACACCATGCACCACAGCGGAGGGTACAATCGGGCTGTAAATGCGTACAGCCCTGCGTCCGACAAAGCCTTCCAATAGGCAGTCAAAATGGTGCATTATTTGCGAGCAAACTTCAAAGACCAAGGCGCCAAGAATAAAATGAATGAGCTGCTGCAGGATCCTGAGGTGAAGTATCGGATCGATGAGTACCTGAAAAACAACATCAACATAAAATGATTGTTCGCCAAATCATTATTTAAATTATGGTTGAGGGATCCCCAGCACAATTTAATATATTTTTATGCACTTATCCCGAATTTATAATAATGCGGTTCTTCTTTCCATCTGCTCTAGATTCCTGTTTAATTTCTGCGTCAGTAATTTTGCCATTGAACTGAGGCTGCGTACGATCTATAACTATACTGGCGACCTCATATCCTTCAACTGGTGATCAAATGAGCACATAAAATACATCTAATATATGAATATATACATGATTTGATGCATAAATATAAATGCAGACAGTCATCAACGTGAACATCGATAATAAAAATCAGCACAAGTAGGGGATGATCCCATAAATCTATTTCCTGACTTCTTCTTCGTGCGCATTTCTTTTGGTACTGAAGTTGGATTCGCTTAAGATATTGAGGAGTTCCAATTTCACAACCTCAGAACAAAATGAGTGAATGGATGCGAAATTGTGCTCCCTAGCTTCCCCCAACATCTCCATGATGTGCTTGTTCAGTGTTTATACACAGAATTTCTTGTTCAGGTAAATGTCACTCACCAGCTTCTTTATTGCATTCTTCGATATGCTTATTTCTTTCTAAATCAGCTACATGCATAAATCCCGAGTTTTTGGGCTCATATCATCGATGCCGATTCCCTATATGCTACTTATATCGGTTTTTTATTGGTTCTCACTGCTATAGTTCATGAAGAATGCTCTGTGAGCTTTCAGGAACCGAATGTAAGCAAAGAACATAACAAAGATGATTATTTTCTTTTTGCGAGTGGGAAGCGACTCGAGGCTGCAAATTTTATCGAGCTTCCTCATCTGCTACTTCCTGTTCAAAAAGAACTTGTAAACTTCCGCGAAGTTCTTGATTTTAGTCATGTCATCTGAACACTGACGGGAGAACACTGCCAACTTGCAGAAGAGCCTATGCTTAGACTAATCGAAATCCGTACTCTTCAAATCAGTGCTTGAGTTAGTCATCTTTTTTTGGAAATTTGGTATTGTACTGTTGAACTCATCGATGCGACTTATGGAGATCGAGGCTCCAAATGAAGCCTCGTCGAAGAAGCTCTTATTCAGGAAAATTTCATCGTTATTTATTTATCTTTATGTCTGCATTTTGATCATGCACGGATCTTTGACTTCAAACTTTCTGGCGTTTCGTTATGTCCTTGCTCTTCTCTGTGCCTCTTATTCCTGAGAGATATCCAACAGCAAAAAGGATGTTTAGAGCTAGTTCGGATGGGGATACATGATTGCGAGTTTATTCATCCGGGCCACCAGCTCCTTCGAATTGAGTCTCTGACTCTCATCTAATTAGAGGCATGCGAGGATTATTTATTTCAACTATTTTATACACTCCAGGTCATTAACCAGCTTTTTCTTGTTGTTAAGGAAGTAAATGTATTGGGCATCGGGCGTATTTCCTTCTTCAACCTTGAGGACGCTTTTTCCCCGAAATATATAATCTATGATCAATCCTGCCGAGTAAATATCGCACTTTTTTGAATATTTTCCACCCTGAATTTTGGGATCTCGGAACTATGGAGTGCCCACATTTATGGACTGCACTGAGTCAATGTCTTTCTTTCCGAACCCGAAATCGCACACCTTCACATTCCAATTGTCATCGAAGAGAATGTTGCCCGGAGAAATATCCCGATGCATAATATTGGACGAGTGCAAGGCATTTATTGCGAGGGCCAGCTCATAACACACTTTGACTTTGAAGTTCAAACCCTTGGCATTGATTTCAACTCTATTTTTCAGGAGACTACCATTTTTGCAATAGGGCATAATTAGCACATACTTTGACTTGTCGGTAATGTAATAGAAACTCAGACAATTCAGAATATTTTAGTGATGGACATTCTTCATGATCTTAATCTAGTCGATCATGGTCACAAGTGAGCTGTTATCTTTGAGTCTCTTGATGGCCACAAACTGATCAGTTTTCTTGTCGATGGCCTTCATCACCGTGCCATAAGACCCCTGGTCGATATCATCCACTATGCTGTATAGCTTATCGAATTCCTCTGATGAAATTGAAATTGGCTTGTATTCAGTGCTCATAAATTTATAATTAATATATTATGCAGCTCTGAAAATTAATAATACTTATTACTCACCACGCCTATTAAATCGTCACCTATTGGGGTTGGGGTTGGGGTTGGGGTTGGGGTTGGGGTTGGGGTTGGGGTTGGGGTTGGGGTTGGGATTCGAGGCACAATAATTTCCTTCGATTGTCTTGAGATACCTGGGAATTCTTAAGATGGATCGGATGCATGTGACATGAATTTGGATGCTATTTTAACTGGCGTTGTGAGGTAAGTGCAATTATATTCAGTAAGCTTCTATATAATATATGATGATGGATTAAATAGAAAACAATGCACAGGAGCACTCTAAGCACGACTCTGACAATTAAAATTTGCCCAGATCTTCTTGCAGTATCGAAGCGGATGACTGCCCACGCAAGATCAAATTCAATGTGTGGATGGGCCAAACCCCATCGAAAAGCTCACGCAAAAATATCTCTGATCGCTACCTCCCCATACGGAAGACGCCCATCTCTTCGAAGGATCTCCATTTTGAGCACCTCAGGTGGGAGTAAGAAGGTGAGGGTGAGAAAAAGTAGGGGAGAGGAATGTCTGTAGCCGATGTGTTCAAGATGGAAGTGCTAGGATAGGCCAAGAGAAACAGAAAGGATACCGATATCCAGAGTTTTTCCAATTCCAACATCCTCAAATTTCATGAAATGGAAGAAGAAACCAAATCGAACTTCCCTCTCGAAAACCAGTTCAACCTCCAAGAGGACCACTTCTACCAAAAAACGCATAAGGCCAGGAAGATCAGTAAAATACCGATGAAGGTTTTAGACGCACCTGCACTCTACGATGACTTCTATTTGAATCTGGTTGACTGGTCATCTTCGAATTTGCTCGCTGTAGGCCTGAGCAACAGTGTCTATATCTGGAATGCAGGTAACTCCAAAGTAGTCAGACTTGTTGAACTTAGTGAAAACGATCTAATTACTGCAGTTTCTTCCAGCCCCTCCTCGAACATCTTAGCAGTGGGGACTCACTCCGGGGAAACACAGCTTTGGGATTGCAATCGGAATAAGAAAGTGTTTACCTACAAAGGCCATTCAGGAAGAGTCGGAGCAGTGGCATGGAATACGAACAATACATTTGCAAGTGGCTCGAGAGATAAGAATATCTTATTAAGGGATATCCGTAACAGCAGCTAGTATACGAGCAAGTTTACTGGCCATAAACAGGAAGTCTGCGGACTCAAGTGGTCATTCGATCAGCAGCAACTTGCTTCAGGAGGCAATGACAATAGGCTCAATATTTGGGGATTGCACTCGACGACCCCAGTTGCCAGCATTCTTAAACACACTGCTGCTGTTAAAGCATTGGCTTGGTCCCCACATCAACATGGGCTTTTGGCTTCCGGGGGAGGAACTGCTGATCGTACAATCCGATTTTGGAACTCCACCACAGGGTAATAGAAATAATGCATTGACGTGGGATCCCAAGTTTGCAATTTAATGTTTGCGAAGACGGTGAATGAGCTAATCAGCACACACGGATACTCTCTCAATGAAATAAATGTGTGGAGAATGCCGCAAATGTAGAAAATATAAACTCTGACTGGCCACACTTACAGAGTGCTTTACTTAGCGATGAATCCCGATGGTACAACGATTGTGACAGGAGCTGGAGACGAAACTCTCAGATTCTGGAATGTCTTCCCGAAGAAATAGAAAGAAGTGAAATGCAAATCCGAACTAACTGTCGATTCGATTTGTCTGAGATGATCCTGCTGCATATTGACAACCATATTAATATAATTCGATACTTATTATTGCTATAATCATATGTTTTGGGTGGTAACTACCTTCACGAGATGCTCGCTGAATGCTTGCAAATTTCCGTCATCCGTTAGTGTGTTTTAGTTTTACTGGCCCATCATTCCTTTTTTGGGGTTTACTCTTGATTTTA
The DNA here is from genome assembly GCF_059751285.1 of Brachycentrus maculatus. Lineage (NCBI taxonomy): Eukaryota > Metazoa > Arthropoda > Insecta > Trichoptera > Brachycentridae > Brachycentrus > Brachycentrus maculatus. Next base: position 38,819 of record NW_028282384.1, on the reverse strand, counting down.
GGTATCTCTCTTTCGAGTGGTTTGTGCAGGTGAGGTAATAGTTTGGAACAGGAAAGCGCGTCGACATAATGTAGTCTACATCTTGTTTGGGCGCATCAAGGAGGTCTTTGATATAATCATACTCTGCCATTTCATGATACTTCGCTTCGTGCCACTCCTGCACATTGGGCCCATACCACTCTATCACATTGAAATACGAGTCAAGGAGGAGAATCACCTACTCTTGCATTTACTCTTCATCAAGAGGCACGGCTTCAGGTTCTAAACTATCCAGAGAGTATTTCAAGAGGACTGGAGAAATCATTGTCGTGCAGTTCCCCACACTCTCGCGATTCAAAATGTGAGCTCGATAGAATGACTGAATTACTACAACAATTACTTCATCGAGGCTGCTGCCAAACCTATTTACGAAACTGCTTCGTCTCAAATGATATATGTATTGAGGGAATGACTTCATAGATTCGGGGAGTGAGAATGATGTTATGTCTCCTTTCACAAAGCTTGAAAAATATGAGGCCCATTTGCATAACGCATTATCCAGCCACTGTCTAAGATTTTTCTGCTCTTCCATGAGTGCTTTGTGAACGCAGTACCTGGCCAAGTACACAATAGCTGCTTCAGCATCGAAGCCCATTGTGATTTAATTAATGAATGAAGTCCATTTTCGTTGGACAGTCGTAATCCTTGTTACAAAAACTCCCTCTTCGTCTTTGTATTGAGTCTTGAGTTGGACATAGAACCCAGATTCTTTAGTTTCTGCTTATTTAGTTTCGTACATGATCGTAATGGTCTTTTCAGGATCAATGCTACCCAAGTACCACGAGTTGGTCTTTCCCTTCCCAATTACCTTGTCCGATACGAAGCTTTTGGGGTGATTGAGGGATTGACAGTGTCCGAATGCTCCATTGATGACCACATCTTTTGTCACATAAACAGAAATCACTCCTTAGGTGACAGTTGGCAGAACGGGGGCCTCTTGATTGACAGAAGGGAATATCTAGGTTACAGGATCACTACCTTAGAGAATGACTATTTGAATATGCGATCTGAAACTATTCGTGCATAACAACGAGGCCTCCTGAAGCGTGAAACAATTAGCTCATTTCAGCTAGGCCCGGCTCCTCCAGCGTAAATGCAAATAAGTCCATAATTATTCTCTTGGATACCACTTTCTTGCAGAGAGAGTCATAGAATTTTTTTGCCTGAGCGAAATACTTCACATTTTCCCCGTTGCTCAGCTCTCGTGCAGATCTCATAAGTTCCTTGAGATTCGGAGAAATCACAGTTCCTTGCCCAACAGTACACGGCCCTCCGAGCAAGAAGATAATTCTCGGGGGAATCAAAGATATTTCAGCCAAGCCTGTAGCAATATTAATAGCCTGCCCAGTGGCCCGATGGCTTCTTTCAGCCACCAAAATGGAGCTGTCCTTTCGGATGTCTTTGACTCTCCTGATAATCTTTTGCAGATCGTTTTTATTTTTAATTTCAATGATAAACCTCCTGAAGGTCTCATATGACAAGCTTTGAAGTTCATTCATATTAATGCCGAGAATGTTCATGATTCCCGCAGTGTCATATTCTTTGGCCCCATTTATGCAAAAAACCGTGTTTATTCGAGAAGATAGCTCGTAGACGTTTACATTCTTTGAGAAAGTAATCAGCCCCACAAATTTGCTGCCATCTGTCGGAAAGCCTTACAGAACCTTTATCACACTTTGTTTCACCGCTTCCAATTACTTTTAAAGGAGACATAAATCAATGGCGAATAGAAAACAATTCGATATTGATTTTAAGTGTAAGTTTTTATTGCCTGGGATTTGATTCGCTGCTTTCGCGTTGATGAACTCGAATGTTGAATTTTGGGGCATAAACTCATGTGCCAATTTCTATGGAGACATACCTTTGGCATAATTTGCAGGCAAAGCAGTTTGCGTGTTGCAGAAGTTGCATCTGATAGTCTTCATGTGGAAGTCAATAGGGCTAAATTTGTTGAAGACCGCTTCGCATGAGCAAGTGAGAGGCGGGTACTCGATCCTTGTCACCGATTGATTATTTAAGGGAGCGTAATGGAAGGCAGGATGAATAATGCTCCTTGCTTGTTGGAGTTTTGAACTAGGAGTGAGATTCCAAACAAACCGGATGGAATCCGGATTTTCATCTTGTTCGTATTACATTCTATCTAATTGCTTTAATTTATGATTTTAAATTACACGTCACATCACCTCAGCACTTCTATACACTTATTAAAGTGCATACCGAATATCCTTGCATATGTTGTTACCTATTATCGATATATTCATTGCGAGTGTATTTAAGTTAGAATTGCGAGTTTAAAATAAAATTCATTCAGCAACTCAATAATTCAACAAACTTATAAATTATGAAGTCTTCCAATCTTTGTCTTTACTTTAGATTGGATTCAGATGGGCATTAGTATTTGTTGCAAATATATTCATAAAATAAATTGAAGGCCATTCATCAAGAGAGTAGAATTTTATTAATTTTCGATTTAACACTCAATTCTTTAAGGCAATGTTTTATCCGAGTGGATATATCGGCCTATTCAAGAATGCTAAACTTTAAGGAAATGGTCAAAGATGTATGCTATATTTGAGTAGCGATTTATTTCCTTCTTTTATGTGCTCTTTCTTTAAAATAAGGCCTCTCATCCTCAATTAACTTCTATGCCACTTCTGTATTTCTTTTTTTTCGCCTGCTTACAGAACGCTTATTATTCTTGAATGTGTTCAGGCTTTGTTGAGGAGACGAGGAAGTAGATTTAGTTGGTGTAGCCTTCCTTTGATGAGCACTCAGCCCTTTTAATTTTACGGCTTCGGAGTAGCTTTTACTTTTGGCTTAATGGTCAGGCGCTACTTTTATTGTGCGATTTATTTACTTTCTTCGCATTATTGATTGCCTTCGAAGCCAAAGTGGAAATTTAAATTAGAAGTTTTGAAAGCAGAAGTTCTGGGAGAATTATTTTGGTTTTCATTCTTGTTGAGTCCTTTCACTTTCAAGTTGATACAGGATTTCGCCCTTCGAATAAGAAACACAGGAGAAGGACTGAAAGCCTTGTAAGGAGAATGAGTAACCTTGGGGAGAGAACTGAATTTTCTGGCTTTAAAACTCTACTCGCTGATATTTCTTCTGAGGGTAGAATAACCATGCTAAAAATAAGCCTTTTTTGAGCAAGTCGGCACTTCTGAACACTAAATTGAGTTAATGACACAGATGTACTTCAATAATTCCGAAACATGGAACATCTTAAACTTTTTGATTTTGGGAATTGATAAAAGGAAAAAATCGAAATTAACAAAGAAGTTATGGGTCAAATTCTTTTCCTCAGAGAAGAAGTCTTTTCTTAAGAATTAGACAAAGACTGGTAATTTTTTGGAGAATGAACGAATAAGTTACTACGCTATTGATTCGATATTACCTGTAGAGCAGCCATTTTAATGCACAGTTTCTTGGCAGCCTTGCACTCGAACATTGTCATGGTTTAATACGGAATCACTGCCCGAATGAATAGCTGCAAGATGCAGTAGAAATGCACCACCGACGACTCCATTCTTCGCAATTTATTCTATTGATTCCAAAATGATCGGATGTACATTTTCTATATTTTCAGAATATTCAGCACCAGATTCACGTCCTCCTCTATTTTGTTGAGCTCTTAGAGCGTACAAATAGACTACCCCCATGTTTACTAATCGCGAATGAATGCCTCGAGTTACTTAAAACATTCGACTAACTACCTGAGCTCGTTCGACTGCGGCCAATGTTCATGGTCATATCTAAATAACCAGCAACGTACTCGAATTCAAGTAGCCGAGGCAGCATGGTTATCTTTCGTAGGAAAACAGCGTCAAAGTATGCATACCACATTGAAAAGCACTGCATGCTCTATGATTGACTTTTAACTAATAAACAGAAGAATTCGAATTAATTTATTTTAAAGTAATATTTAAATTTCCTTATCATATGTTATTGGCCACATTTGTCGCATAATGGCTCAGAATTCATATAATAATTAGAAAATGAGAAAAGTTTCACTCGATAAAGGCTTTATAAGGTGGGCATCAATGGAAGGTCCTTGAAAATATATGTATGCGATTTGAAAATGTTGGCGAAACGCAGAAAATCGAATACACCGCCCTTGCCAGTTTATGGGGAAGATGCACCGAAGTCATTAGGGCTTCAACAATAAAGACAATAAACCTGCGGAATACACAGCAGTTGAAGTATAAGAACAGATCGGGCATGATTCGAGTATTTAATTTTTATATGTCACATATTCAAACCCCTATATATATTTTCTGTTCGTATTCTAACTTAGAATTCCAAGCAACAGTATTTATTCAATTAACAACCATAGGCAGCTGATCAAAAAAACTAAAACTATGAAGAACCAACCTTGACAGCCTCATATTCGACAGGCCAATCCATAGTACGCTCTCTCTAATAGAGTTTGTTTTACTCACGAGATATGCAAAATCATACAATTTTCATCTTAGATATCGCAAATAGAGTCGCAAACAAAAAATAAAGGTGGTACACGAGAGATGCCCTGTTGTGAAAATTAATAAGGACATATGTGAATATTTTAAAAGGGATCACAAATATCGTGTTATCATTATCGTACGCTACCATACACTACCACATATTATCATATAAAGCTAAACTTGCCAATACTGATAGCAGAAATTTTGGGATTAGCTGCACTATTGAGTGAGGAGTCAGCCTCGCATTTGCTGAGCTCTGGTAAATTTTATATTTCCTTATATGGAAAAGCTGACTCATTCATTTGATTGGAGCTTACAAGCAGAACTCGAAGTTTGTTGAGTTTGGAAACTAAGGGAGATAGTTCCATGATACTATTGTAGCTCAAATGCAGCTTCGATAAATTGCGCAGTTCATACAACTCATGAGGAATGTAGACTATCTGATTTCGCGACATGTTCAAATCCTCGAGGAACTTCAATTTCGCAATTTCAATCGGGATAGTCACAATCTGATTATTAGAGAGCCATAACAGCCGCAAATTTGGTACACTAGTGATTTGGATGGGAAACTATCGCAGACTCGAACATGTAAATGAAACTGAGCCAAGTTCTTTTAATCCTGAGAGATCGCATGCAATTGTCGGCGCGTTATCGTTACTGCCGAGTTAGATGTATTTTAAGCTGGGCAGTTGATCCAGTTCAACGATTTCTTTAAAGCAGTTTTAAGCTAAGTACACATCGGTCAGGTTCTTCATCTTCCCGATTCCCTGCATGGACTTCAACTTATTTTTGGCTAAACAATATCATATAAACTTACTCAAATTCAGAAATTTCACATTGTTGAACTTCTCAGCAATTTCCTAAATCTCATCGATCCAGTTATTCGGAAAACTGAGAGTATTCATAAGAGTTTGGGCACGGTGGTCTTTTACTTAGAGAAGAATTTCTTTAGTTACGTTTCGATTCGCGATTCGCAGCGCTTAGTACTTCTTGTTATAAAGAGATTTGATCTCTTTTATGGTTAAGTATTTCATGACTTAGTTTGGAGTCAGCTTCGCCAGCTGTTCCTCGGGCTGCTTGACTCCAAATACCACAAACTTGGTGAAGAAGTCCTCAGTTGCCGAATTCTTGTTGTTGGCCTTCAACTATTTGACAATCATCGTGCCTTCATTGAAAGAGACGTAGTATGTGTCATCTTATATTGAGAAGATCCTGCATTTAATTTCGATGATGTTGGCTGACTCCAGCCTAAAGATTAGGATGTATTCCGATAGTTTGGATTGCTCGCAAATCCTATGTGTGACCCAATCAGCAGACACCCAGAGCTCCTTGAGCAGTTCCTCTTCGCCGATGCTATTCATCCGGCAAATTGCGCATACCCAAAAATTATCGCATTTCATGCATTTCTTATGAGCAAATATATACCTCGACTGCGAATAGTGATTCGAACACAGATTACAGGTGAAAGGCAGTATTTACTATTGAAGATTGTCCTGATTCACAGTTTAGTTGTCTCCATCGCATCGATGGAATTTGTCTGATTTGATGAATATCTTGCTGTTTGCCATGAGGGTCGATCTCTCGTTGAGAGATGTCCAGATGCTGCACATTTCATTGATGGGTCCGTGGTTCGCTCTTTACAGTTCGTAGATGAAATGATTGAACCGATCGGAGTACAGTATGAAATCAGTAACATCCGTTTTTATTGCGAGCTGTATCTCACAGAGCATCGTCCCTGAATACAAGACGTTGATAAGGATATCTTTGGTGCCTCTGTTCAGCCTGTTCTTAACACGGACAATTCGCATTTGCTGCGGTGCAATGATGCTCAACATTTAGATTTCCTTGTAGATCCTTATTATTTATTTTTATTTTGAGAAACATTTGCATCTCATCAAATCTGATATAGTGAATGTCAAGAGTTGAGGACTCTCTGGCCACTCAGCCCAGCCTTGCAGGTGCCTCTCAAACATCACATGGGAAACTCTGAGCAGCCCATGAATCAGCCTATTGAGATAAGTGACCGCGTAGTGCATCACATCGTCTGTATTCTTATTAGCGAATTTTATCAAACTCTCCTCGAACTACGGTAGGCTGTTTTGGGAGTAGAACATCAGATTCTGGAAGGAGAGTAGGGCTTGGGATCTATCCACATATTTATGCATGTCTGTAATCAGTGAGTTAATGCTTCGCCACTACTCCTGGATGATCGAGTTAAACTCCTCCCTCATTTCTGACGTCATATCAACTTCGCCTCTACCGGTCATCACGAAGGGCTCGTCCCGTTCAATATAGTAATCGGCTGTGAATTTCTCTTCCAGCTCCTAACACCACTTCACAATGATCCTCAGGACTGTCGGGCTGGATATTTTCATATAGCACGAACTTATCTCCTCGTAACTGTACGGCCTTGTATCTTTCGGGATCTTCAAGTTTATCGCATAGCTCGTGTACGACTGCACGTTGTTGGCATATTAAATTTCCTACAATGTGGCTGTTTTGGCCTTGTTCCCAATTTACTCGTTTTTGCGGATCGTCTTTTCGTTGAGCTGCATTACTTTCTTCTTCAAACTCTCTTCGTCTTAGTTCTTCATTTAGTACTCCGTGTATTCGTCAGTTTCGGTCCATTGTCGGTTGCGGACAGCCTTGAACAAGTTCTACATTTGTTGATTAAAACTATCAAATAAAGTTGAGCTTTGCTGGTCTCCTTGGGAGAGTTCAGTCTTCGGGAGTTCAGTCTTCGAGAGTTCAGTCTTCGGGAGTTGGAGCAGATAGTTGATAAACTTCATAATGAGATCGAAATACTAGCCACTTTCCCGATACTCGAAACGAATCTGGCTCTTCAGGAGCATATTGTTTTAATTGGTGTCGATGGCATTTGTGTGGGATATCAGTTTATCGAGATTTTGGTTGACTTCCTTATTGTTGGACTGAGGGTACCGCAGCAGGAAGTATGGCAAGAGCCCATATTTGAGATGAGTATTGATTAAGCCAAAGTCTTCATCAGTGAGAATATTGCTCTTGGACAACGCGATGATGTTGCTCAGGAAAGATTCACAACAGAATGATTTCGTGGTTTGAGTGTCAAATGCTTTGCTCAAATAGTACTGGAAGGATGTTGAGAACACTTGCCGGGATACATTTCCCAGCCATATCTTCATCATCTTGTTGCGCATTGCACTTTCGGAGGGTAAAACTGGAGCCTCTGCCAGCGAATAATGATCTCTTTCCTACATTTATTTTGTGAATTTGCCCATCATTTGGCTCAGCTCGGTCGTACCTATGGTTCTGCTGGCAACATTTGAAACAGTGTCGAGTGCTTTTCGATTGTTGGGTAATGGCTTTTAGAATATTCGTCGGCTGCGAAATTGGGATGTTATCGCTTGTCTCGAAAGCACGCATCTCTTCTATTTTGAGCTATTGCTTTAAAACATTATTTTATTGATGAGTTATAATGTAAATGAGGATCAATTCGGCATTTCTAGCAAATGCTCATATATCGCCCGATGTACATATAGTTTTTAATCACTGATCAGAAATAGATGGATTGGAATGATCAAATAGGTTGCTTAAATATATGCTTAGGCGATGATACTTCCAGTTGTTGATCAAATGTTGGCGTAGTAGACTTCATTCGATCCTTGCGCGATCATTCTTTGCATTTAGAGCCTTTCCCTGACGAACTCATCAAAATGCTTAATCTTCCTGTCATTCTTCTTAGCATGGGATGCAGCGCTGGAGTAAGCATGCTATATTTTCATTTACTGGCGACTCACCCTCTACTAGTGACTCCCTCTCTACTGGCTTGTATAGCAGACTTTATCTCCGTGTCCTTTCCTTTTGGAGAAAGAACTGAACTCTTCATCCTACATTGAGTTGGAAGTAAAGCCGGGTTTAGTGATTTGTAGAGTTTCAAATGAGAGCAGTTGGCCATTTCTGCTGCTCTATCGGCTTTTTTAAGAGGCAGTGAGTAACAGCGACTCTTATTCATTCATAACATCATTAATCTAATTTTGATTACCCCCATATTCCTCAAAAATTCCAAGTCCTCGATCACTCTAAAACTGATTGGCTTCTAATTTCTGCATGCTGGCAAGGATTTGGGTGAGCTTTTGATCACCGCTGTCAATGGGTTTCATTGAGTTAGTTTTTTTTACTACTTTTTCTCCAAATACCTGGTTCTCCTTGCCAACAACAAGTGAGCTTTTTCGATATATTTTAGGGCATTTCTGAGGATGCAGCGAGCCAATTGTATCAACCATGCAGATTCCCTTGCATTTAGAATTAGATGAGTACTGCTGCAATGCTTTATACTCAGACATACTCGATGCATTTCGTTGCTACTATTACATGAGTACCTGCAAGTCTGTCCATTCCCTGGTTGCGTAGCCCTTCGACTGCTGTTCAGTTGCCTAAATTTTGCATAACAAATACTACTTCTTCCAACAATCTTTCTCCTCTCGCAGTCTTTCGATCTTATCTATATACACATCCAGTATAATTCTCATCTTATGTGCGGCTCCACATTGGCATTGCATTTGGTTTAGTAACTGGTTAATCCTTTGCGTTTTTGTTTAGGTTTATGGCTATTTCCTTCTATTTTGATATTCGTCGATCTTCCGTAAATCGATTGTAATCGAATTAGCTTTGTGAGAACTTAAATTTTAGGAGCTTGTGCCTTTGATGATTTGGTTGAGCTTACTGCATAATTGGGGACCTTTGTAGAACTGCGGCTTTGATTGTAAGGGGTTCATTTGGGTTGGTAGATAATGTCAGCCAATAAACAATAAATATAGTTTAAGTGTAGATTAAGATTTATTATATTATTCGGGCTAAAATGTGCTCTATGTTGGAATTACGCTTACAATGTAAGGATCTTCGAGTATTTCTTAGCTTAAGTACTCCGAAGATGCAGTGGAAGTACTATTGATCATAAGGTAGTTCACTAAAGTAACTAAATCTAAAGATGCAGTAACAAATTCCACTATTTTTTAACATGAAAATTTCAATAAATATTATTTGCAATACCTAAAATTACCACAGATGAATATACTATTTATTTTTATATTCGTTGATTCAAAGAGCCCACATTGTATTATATTTTGCCTATTCTCATGAGTTAGTTACCCAAAAATGAAGTGCATGCCTTCAAGATGAGTAGTCAAGCGAAGCCGAAATCTTATTCTCAAAACATCTCCAAAATCAAAGATCAAAGGTATGCCCACAAATCTCTTGAACATAAAATCGTCAATACCAAAAAACTGTCTCTGTAGCAGCAATAGCCGCAGCAAGGCACTAAAAACATAAGAAAACACACACAATAACCAAAATCGCCATTCAACGAACTCAAATAACTCATCGATAAATAGTATCGTGATTACATGGGATAAGATCGTCAATCCCATGAGGCAGTTCCCCATAAGTAAGAGCAACTCACAACCAAAGGGCCAAAACTGCAAAGAAACACAAGACTTCAGGCGAACTCTCATGAAAAATAAATGCCAATTAAATTGAAGATTGTGAGCTAATACTCACCAAAATATGAAAAATTTTAAAGCCTAATTCAAAATACGGCTGATTTGAATGTTTCAGGGGTTAAATAGGCTTTCAAGACTCGAAACAAGCTCGCCAGTACTCCGACTTTATCCAATCATAACACGCGCATCTATAAGAGCAATGAGCCTTCAGTCATTAATCTCACAAATAAGTGTTCGAAAGTGAAGAAAACTACTCTAAAGAGCACTACTAATGCTAAATTCTTCGAAGATAAATTATTGAACCGAAACAACAATAGTAAAGTAGTTCCTGACTCTACTGACACAGCAACCCCGCAGACAATCGATAAAAGCTCACCCTATACGCAACACACTAAAACAATCGAAAAGATTGAAGAAACTCCCAAACAAAAGAGCAAATTACCTCTCCTCAAACCAAAAGTGGCATACAGAGAAGGTGCCCTGCATGATCTCGTTATGAGTCATGCAAATGCAAAAGTGAGAACCCTCTCCTAATGCAGATAACTGAAGTATAAGGGTGTCACTGCTCAGCTGCAAAAGACATTAACATACAAGTAGCACTAAAAGTATCAGCAACCCGCCGAGCAAAACTACTACTATTAAACACGTTTCCATAGAGGGCACAAAAAGTATTGAGGAATAAATAACAAATAATGAGTTTCTTAATTTGATGATTTTTATACGGAGCACTGTTGAGGAGATCTCGGCAATCTTGATCACAAATGCCTACTGGGATTTCATTGGTGATGAATTGTCATTACATATTGATTTTGGTGGTATTATGGCTTATATTATCATTGCATGTGCTCCTCTTATAGCTGAAGGGCTTCCCCACCTTTCTTTCGAGACACCACTTGCTATTCAGAGGCGGCACAAATTCTTTCCTTCCTGAGATCATTGGCCACTTTGCCGAACCCTTCCTTCTCCAAAAAAGTAAGCATATCCTCCTTGCTATATTTCTTCTTGGCCTGCCCATTCTGCACAAACAGAATAAAGAGCGATAAAGCATTGGAAAACTACTTCTTGAACTCTGACGTGATGAGCTTATCCTTGAGCACTCTTTTGATAAGCCTGTTGACAATGCTGCCCTGTAAGAGCACCATGCCATCTTATTTGGGCTGCTCTGCATTCTAATTTTCACTTGGGTGCTGCTCGTCTGCATGCTGAGTGTTCATTGCTGTAGATATATTTATTATATGAGTGATGGCTTATAATAGGCGCCAAAATGCATGAGTAGTCAGAAATAGTTCACCCACAGTCGAGATAAGGAGTGTATGTCTGCAGATGAGTAAATCTATAAAAATTCTGAATCAATCGCGTGATGGTGATTCAAGGAATGATAATTTATCACGAGTATTTGATTATATATTATAAGGGTATGAATAATAGCTCACTTGCTGAAGTCGATTAGATTCTTTCCAAGGTCAGGAAGGGCTAGCTCATTTAATAATCCAGCATCAAACAAGTCTGCGAGAAGGCCAAGGAAATCCTGATAAAGGAAAGCACGGTCGTCAGAGTATAATCCCCTGTGACTATATGTGGGGATATCCATGGCCAGTTTTACGACCTGCTCGAGCTTTTCAAAATCGGGGGCGAGCCTCCATTTATTACTTACCTGTTCCTGGGGGATTATGTCGACCGAGGACTGTACAGCATCGAGACTTTCATGCTGCTGCTGACAATGAAAGTGAGATACGAGTCGAGAGTTGTCCTGCTGCGGGGGAACCACGAGTCACGGCAAATCACGCAAGTCTACGGGTTCTATGATGAGTGCTTGAGGAAGTACGGTGCCTTGAATGTCTGGAAATACTTCACATAGATATTCGACTACCTGCCATTGGTTGCAGTCATTGACGACAAGATATTCTGCGTGCACGGAGGTATCTCCCCGACCACGCCAATGCTCGATTAAATTAAGGCATTGGAGCGAAAGCAGGAGATACCCAATGCAGGGTCCATGTGTGATCTCATGTGGTCAGATCCCGATCAAGAAGTAGAGGGATGGATTGTCTCCCCTCGGGGTGCGGGGTTCCTTTTTGGGGAGAACTGTGTCGAGCAGTTTAATAGGAACAACAACATATCTCTCATCTGCAGGGCTCATCAGCTCGTTATGGAGGGCTATAAAAAGATATTCAATAAGAAGCTGGTAACAGTGTGGTCTGCCCCGAATTACTGCTACCGCTGCGGGAATGTCGCCGCTATCCTCGAAATAGACGAGCATCACAATTAGTATTATAAGACATTCGAGGCATCACAGTAGGAGCCGAAGACCACTCGAAAGCGAATTCCTGAATATTTTTTATGAAATTTAAATTATCCTAAATTTTAATCGAATCATGACGATAGTATTAAATTGATGTGATAACCTATCGTCTGAATAAATGCAATGAGGGATTCTTCAGTTCCTCTTGTGAATAAAATACAATATTATATATCTATTATTGGGCCCTCATTTAAATTGTTTGAGCCTCTAATCTTCAGGTATATTGGGAACTTAATCAGCAGTTTTTAAACTACACACATACTCCGAACTCAAAAATCAGATGTTTTTATGCTCTCTCTCTCTCATGAGATGTGGATACCTTCGGATTGTAGTCATTAATGCATATTTACTACTGTAAGTAGACTGTGTTATTGTATATTACTATATGTTTATAAAATGGCGTTTCGATGATGTAGCAAATTTGTCTCCTTACAAAATTTGAATAGCATCTTAATTTTGCTCTAAAGCTGCCCAATAGATTGGAATATAAAGAATACAAATAAAGTTCAAGTTGGCTTGAGATGATATTATATATTTTGCAGTAAAGATGAAGAATGATTTAAGAATAAAAAAGTAATTCGAGGACTTCGCCAAAACTGTACATTATTTGTTTAAGGCAGTCTGAAAAATCCAATGTCAAGGTCTCGCTCTGGGGTGGGGATTTCAGGCACTGGAAGGGCTATATTCATGGCCCTGAAGATACCGTCTATCAAGGCGGTTTCTACCAAATCGATATTCAGCTGCCGCCCGAGTACCCTTACAAGCCTCCAAAAATGAAGTTCTAGACAAAAATCTGGCACCCGAATATCTCTTCGCAGACTGGGGCCATCTGCCTGGATATTCTGAAAGATGAGTGGTCTCCTGCGTTGACGATTCGAACAGCCTTGCTGTCGCTGCAGGCTTTACTCTGTGCTCCTGAGCCGAACGACCCCCAGGACGCAGTGGTGGCTACATAGTATAAGCAAGACCGTCAGAAATATTAAGAGCACGCTCGAGAGTGGGTGAAGAAGTACGCCAATCCCGAAATAAACGAGGCCAAAATAATAAGGCTCACTGAAATGGGCTTTACAAAGCAGCAGGCCGAAAATGCTCTGTTAAAGTTCGGATTCGACGAAGAGAAGGCCCTTTAATCCCTTATTCAATGATTCCTTAACTAATCCATTATCATTGGCCCATCCCATAGCTACGCTTACCTAACATCAATTTATAATGTCCATCATATTCTTTAATTATTTGATGAACAAGCGAAAGCTCGAGCTCAATTAAATCAAGAAAAATGCGCTGAAGGGCAAAAAGCATAAAGTCATCAACACAAAATACAAGGTCGCGATGTCTTTTTTCTAGCAAAAAGACATCCCCAACTCCAAAATATTCCTCATCTACTTTGAACCGGTAATCCGCGATCTCCTCGAGCAGCTCAATAATGCCGAGCTCATTTACAAATGCGAAAACGACAACAAAGACTAACTGAATCAGCTCGAAATATTCGACAACAAGGTTAAATTGGAAGCCAGCTACCTGCGTCACTTTTCAAAAGAATTCCCCATTCAAGAAATTGTCGATTGCTTGTCCGTCAAGAAGGATTTCAGCACCAAAAAGCTGAGCCTGGAGATCTACAAGAAATCACTAACCAAGTTTTTCAAGCACCTTCGGAAGATATACACAGAATTTTGTTCGTGCGTCGGCTAAAAGATCATAGTTTCAAATTACGATCTGGGCAATTTCTACGACATCTTCAAATCGGACTGGGCCAAGTCAAACCACCGTGGCAGCATGAGCATGTCTGAAAAAATAGAGAAACTTATCTGCCGATCCTTGTACTTTATTGGCGCGTTGATCGAGAACAACATCTTCGAAGAAATCGAGGATCAGGAGCGCAAAAGCAGGGAGGAGGCAACCTAACCGGGCACCAAAAGCGAGAAGAAGAAGAATGTGCGAGGCATCACCCATCAAGTCTCCTCCACTTACAGCTTCGGCTCAGCGGACATGCTCAGCAATTTTTCATGCGGGCTCAAGTCCCAGAAGAGCAACGAGGAGGATTTCTGTAAGACTGGCTTCTCTGAGAAGTCGTAAAAAATAGTAAGGAAAGAGAGATGCTTTCTGTGGGAGAAGGCTGAAATCGATACTCTCAAAATTAGGCTGCCTGTGGAGCACCCAGGAAGCTTCGCGGAAGGCAATAGGTATGAGGTCGACCTTCTGTCAAATGATGTCGAGAATATTCTAATCGAGCAGGCCTTTAAAATCCAGAAACTGAAGGATGCTTGCGATCGTAACCGATACGATGCTCCGCATTGCTCGTACGAAGCCTATATGGACTACTGCTAACTATCACAACCCTATTACCCGTACCAGCAGCAATACCAAAGCCCATACGGGCACTACTTGCAAGGAGGATATGCCTCCCAGTAGCCAAATTTGCGCAGCCTGAAGAAGCCATTGAATTACATAAACCTGGTGGAGACGAGGAAGAGCCATAGCAGGATGGATGGCAACAAATACTCGTGATTAATGCTGATTGGGTATAATAAACTCTAATATTGCCTTTGCGTGACTTCGCATTCACTATTGTTTTTAGTTATCATTCCTATTCATTAATAATTTGTATCCTTTAATTATGATCCCCAAAGGAACTCGGCAAGGGAGCTGCCTCGGGTATCCTCTAACTGTAATTATGGTAATTATTGTAATTTTTATTATTGTAATTATTGTAATTAATATTTTTATTATTCGTATTATATATTTCATTATTATATATTTATATATTATATTTAATTGTGTGTTTATGCTATGTTGAGGCTTTAAATATTAATAAATATTAATAATCTTAATAAATATAACATGGATAATAATGTTGTCATGTAATATTAGATTAATGGATATTGAGTGAGTTGGGTGTGATGCATGGCCTGATGATATATAGAATACAATTGAATATAATCAGAGTCCGAAATAAATAAATAAATATATAGATCAAGGGATAGGTCTTGGTGGTTCGCTTTCAGCCATGGCCGTCCTGTGCTTGCGCAAATTTAAGGTAAGCTTAAGTCTTCGTGTAGGGAGAAACTAAAATGGAAGCCCACTGTAACGCTCCCACCTCACTTTCAAAGGCATGAGCTGACTCGGGGCTATTGCTGTCCTAGCTCATACCTTCCCAACAAGCATTAAGGCTAGGTGGAACGAAAAGAACTAGCTGAGACTGAGACCCGCATTTGCTCTACGGGTTCTCGTTGTTGATCTCAATAAATATATTATCATCACACTTATCTCAGCACTTATTAAACACACATAGAAACACTAATCAAACATTTAATTAAACATTTAATTGCCAACTCTATTATAACTATAATTTAACAATAAATTCATTCGCTAAATTAAAACACTGGTCGCAATTTATATTGCAATGGCACTTTCATTATTCTTTTTATGTTATAAGCCAATGAGTAGAGCTGTTCTATCGAATATAATCCGTATGGAAAATAGTTAAATTTGGGGCCCGTCGGATCAAGACATCGGCTCACTCTCCGCCGGCGAGCACTGTCGCAAAATTTTGTAATACTACGTACGAATAGAGACAGAGGCTAAACATAAAAAAACGAAGCATGACACCTTCTCATATAGCAATATCTAGGGGTTCTTCAAACTGCTCAAGCTGCCATGCTAATAGTCACTGACTTTCATTAGTCCTGAGGATCTCATTGCCAGCGTCGCCTTGTTCATGCAGTCTGCGGACTACAGCTATTATGAGCAGAATGATGCATTTATTGTCGAAAGCAGCAGCCTCAGCATACTCCTCGAAGGCACCATCCAAGAAGCCAAATAGACTCATTTAAGACCTAGTTGCGATCTTTACGGTCTGTCTGCCTGCACCAGTGAAGGCCCATCTAACAAATAGAATCAAAACTCCAACTAAAATATGGGGGACCTCAGCATATACAGAAATTCACGATTTTCGACAAACAAAAGAGTATCTAAATTACCCGAAAGTGAGTCAAAGGCAAAGCACGCGAAGAAGCCCTCGGCTTTCAAAAGCAATCTGCTCGAAGGCACTACTCCATAGAATGAGAAACAGACGAGAAAAAACCACTTCCCGAAGTAAGTGTATCACAGCAACGCATTCGCAGAGCCTGTCGTCATTCACGGCCAGCCAGACCTATCTGCAGAGGTACTAAACAGATGCTGCACCTTCGAGGCGATATCAGAAGAGACAACAATAATTGTATCCTTTCACCGAGCTTCAATCACCAAGTTTATCATATCTCTCGAGCAGTTCACCCACGAGAAGTTGGCAGCCTTCATCAGCAGCTGCCTGCTCATCGACTCCACCAGGCTGATCAACAAAATTATGCCCAGGATCACCAAGTAGAGGTATTTGATCAAGGAGAAACTCTCTATCTCAAGCGGAACCCTCGTCATGGTTTATGCTGGCGAAATGCTCCTGGTTAAGGACTTCAAGAGGCCTGAGACTCACGCCAAGACCAAGAAAAGCGCGAAAGGCAGCTCGCGTATGAAGACACTCCAATCTGCTAAAGCTGCAACCAATCCCCAAAATAGTCATCCTCTGATTTAGTCTAGCAACACCCACAGCAATTATAAGATCTACGTTAGGGAGAATACCGTGCTGCAGCCTCTATAGAATTAATAGTACAGGTTAGAGTTCACAGAGGACTCCTACCTAATAAAAATCAATTACTCCCACCTCGAGGCGTAATACCAGGAGAACTACCCCGAAATAATATAAGGAATCAATACAAAGATTCACCAGACAACTACTTTTCGCGCCAATTTCTTCGCCCCCTCAGAACATAATGACGATTTGGCTTCCAATACAGGCTCACTGACCGCTGAATAGTTATATAAAATATATTTTGCCTACACTCTGCACGATAAGCCACTCGATAGTAGTGAGGCAATCATGAACCAACTGTGCACCCGCCCCAAATCAGCGAAGGCTGCGATGATAAAGAATCTCAAAAAAATAGAACAGAATACAAAATCTCAGAAACAAGGAGATGCCAGTAAATATAAGCAATTTAAAACCCTGGAAGATTCAGTTAATGAAGTGAATGCTCCTAAGGCAATAACAGTGGATTTGTCTCTTTCGAATTTCGGACATGACTACACCGAAAGGAACAGCAAAAATTTTAGTTCTCGATGTGTCATCAGGAAAAATGGGAAATCCGCAAATACCAAGCTCAATAAATAGAGATTTCGAATAATAAATAGCCCTTGCAAAGACCCCAGAGAGGCCAATACAAATGAGGGTAGCCTCTTCCTAGTCGCAGGCGATGAAAACAAACTTTATTATGAGCCTGATTTTAAGCAGTTCATGACATTCTATCCATTTGTTAAAATTGTCGAAAGCGAAGAAAAGCTGAACCTACTCAAAAAGTAAATACAGTCAAAGCAGAGTAAAATACTGAGCCGCCCTAAACAGGTTATCTCGACATTCAGCATTGGTGGCAATAATAACGAAGCTCATAATAATTCCAGTTCTGAATTCAATAAAAAATAACTCAGAGAAAAGAAGAGACTTTACTACAACTAAAAAATACGGAAACTGAAAATCAGAAATATAGCCTCCAAATAAATACCGAATGCGCACCAGAAAAACTTCGATGCTGAAAAAGCGGAGAAGCATATCGCAGACAACGCACTCATGAGCCAGCTCATATAGTACCCCACTGAGGGAAAAGTGGATACGAAATCAAAGATATACTTAGACAACAATTCGAATAATAATAGTTGGAGCTTACAGAGGGGGGTAAAGAAGAAATAAATAAGTCAAGCCAGGCGTGTAACTTTGAACTCAGAAAAGAGGAATACATCAAGCAGGTTCGAACAAAGCAGATTCTTGACTGAAGTCAAACATCAGAAGGAGCAAGAGAACTCTCCTAC
Organism: Brachycentrus maculatus; assembly: GCF_059751285.1. Lineage (NCBI taxonomy): Eukaryota > Metazoa > Arthropoda > Insecta > Trichoptera > Brachycentridae > Brachycentrus > Brachycentrus maculatus. The sequence goes on along the minus strand of NW_028282384.1, from coordinate 20,643 downwards.
GACCGACATCCAATAGAGGCCCACCACGGCATTCTCTGTTCTCAAGAGAAACACAGTCGATGTCACAGACAACAGCTTCAATAATAGCAGTTCTAAAAGTAACAACAACAATCACAACAGCAACAGCCAGGATCTGATTAGCATCAGCCGAAAAATAGAGCCATTAGAAAGGAGAGGCTCGAAGAAAGAGAGTATCACTATAAAGAAGAGCAATATCCTGAAGAGACCTTCAACAAGCAAATAAAATGATTATGATAATTGCAAAAACTATTACTGCAATTTTTACTAGATAGGCACAACCAAAAATGAAGACAGTTACTAACAAAATGAAAATCATCTCAAGGTCGATATAGCAGCAATGCCGGTACGGGTCCAGACAGAGATCGAATGAATGAATGCACAATGAGCATGTGATATGTTCTTTCTACACTTCACGATGAACTAACTAATTAAATATATATTAAGAGTTGAGTTATATTTGGAGACCTTAAACTGCAGCTTTAGCCATCAGTATTGTGTTCAAACTGCAAAGTGTATATCTATATAGCAATACAAACTGATTTAGATTAATGTGAGTAGGCTGAAGTAATTACACGACTAAAATTATGGCATGTATACAATAAATGCAGTCGGATGATCACCATGAATGAATAAACGAGCATAATTGACAGTTTGTATGATAGACGTAGTTAGTTTGTGATAAACATAGTTACATTTAGCATGATAAACATGGCTGCATGTGATGCAATGGATAATATATTCTATCTCGTGATACCAATAGAGATTTTCTTCAATAATATTATATTGGTCGAATACCTGCAAGAAGTCTGAACAAAATGTAAGAAATCGAGTCCTATCTTTGCCATCGTAGCATCGATGATCAGAATTTACAACATCTGCCCCGTTTGTATGCACATCACACATACGAAACAGTCATCGGGCCCTGGAGATAAACCAATGACTCGATGTATAACCTCTAATAAAGCAAGCCAACGATTTCCAGTACTCCTACTGAAAGCCATGTATATACTCCCAGTCCCATATCCAATCGATATGCCCAATAAAAGAACTAACAGCTCAAGCATAGGAATTGGAATCTCAATTTGGACCGAGGGAAAAGGAGATTGAATACTTTGGGAAACAACAATAAATGTAGGGCACAGCCATCGAATGATTCCATAAAAAAGTATATCAGCCATTCACAGAATGAGCATTGGCACAAGGGCGCTCGAATCAGGATGGGTCATATGCTAAATTAGGGACTTCTTGAAGCAAGCGAAATAAATATATCGCCTTCTCTATTAACTCGTTGTGCCACCAAAATCGAATAAAATGGTGTTAGATATCCTTAACGTCGTCATTCAACCATCGGCCAGTATGAGCGCCATGGTCATAGTGATCAACAGGAAATATGGAAATTAAAGAGAGATTACGCATATTTTTATTCAGACCATCAGAATTTGCAGAGATAGCAATATGGGAATATATCCTCAAAGAATATTGAGCCAATTAAAGCTAAAAAAGATCGGAGAATGGGGCTGCTCAACTTCATTCGCAACGATTAAAAGACTTATCGCAAGTAGCTCAGGTAATTGAGCCGGTCCCATATCAGATTGGGTCCTTTATTGCTGCATCAACAATGATAGTGCTATAGAATGGTGCACTGAATGATAAACTATATGATTGTTCAATTCACATTTGTTTATATGATAATCAAGGATTTCGTTCAGAACATGGTATATACTGCGGCTCCAACCAAGACTGCCACTCCTGCGCCGACGTATTGCACTGTTGGGTTATTGAGGATCGACTAGTTGCTGTTGTTCTTCTAAGTCTAATTCAGCATTAGCAATGCTGATATGTCTTACTCATCCTGCTATTGCTTATTGTTTTTGTTCTTGTGGTTCTTTCCCGGTTTTTATTTCTTTTATTTGTCTTCTTCAGATGCCTTGAATTGCTCCTGTTTCAGCCTTTTCTGTTCTGCTTGTTCTCGCTTCTGTTGGTTCTTGAGCTCGATCTTTTTATTCTCGTGCTCAGGAAATTACTTCGTGTATTCACTCAATTTATTTTTGCAATGAGTGATATTTCGCTCGTAGAAGGTTTTGCTCTCTAAGAGTTACTTCATCTTGTCCTTGACTAAATTGACAGCAGTCTATTTCTCGTTGATGATTTTTTTCTACGTGCCTCGAAGTCCCTTGATAATCTCTTTTAATTTCTTTTGCTCGTCTTCCAACTTAGCCATTGTCTTAAGATCTTTTTAAAATGGTCGGTTCAATAATGTCAACCCATCAAGCTATTCCTTTACCTTTAGCAGTTCGTCAGTCTTAACATACGACTTCCTCATTTCAATGTACTCCTTGAGCTTATTCGACTGCCTCTTTCTCTCTTTCTCGAGAAGCTCATTGTTCTTTTAGAGCTTGACGATTTCATTTTTTATATCGAAGACTGGTTTGGTTTTTCTTTTCTTTTTTTCTTCATAAAGCTGCTCTTTCTCCTGCTTCATTTCATTGATTTATTTTTTGACTTTCTCCTCAACTCTCCTGATATCGGCTATTTGCTCTTGCACTGACTTTTTGGCTTCAGAATTTTTAAGGTTCTCCTTGACTGCTGCTGATAGTTGCTCCTAGGCAGCTAACTTGTCACGATTCAGTTTCTCGATTTAGTCGTTCAGCTTATTGGCACCTTATTTGATCTTGTTAACCTCTTATTGGCTTTTTTCCTGAACATTTCCTTTCGGATTCTATTGCAGTTTCTTCTTCAGATCATCAAACTATTTTTCCTGTGTGCTGAGGCTTGTCTTCAGGCTGGCAATCTACTCTGCAAGTGCGGCTTCCTATTTTTATTTTTTGCTTTTGTCGGATAAGATGAAGGAGGCTTCCTATTGCGAGGCTTTGGCTTTCCTTTATAAGTTTTACTTCTCAATTTGAGTTTGAGCAAGTTCAGTCTGAATTTTATTGATATCCTGGTCAATTAGGAGGAGTTCATTTCTCTTTTGGTCGAGTTCAGAGGATCCCTGGGCTGACTGCTGGACAATATCGTTGAGAATTGACTGCTTCTCTGCGACCTTGGCGAGCAGATCTTGATTGTTTGCCTCATTGCGAGACTTATTCTCCGAGAGCAGCTGCTGCTCTTTCTGAATATTGGCTGAGAGTTCATCGATCTTGGATTGGATGTCTGCTTAGTTCGAAGACTCTCTATCAGTCGGTCCTGTGCCATTTTCAAGCTCTCCAATCAGGTGGTTGTACTTCTCTATTTCAACCTCAATGTTCTTAAGGCTTCCATGCTCCTTGACTTCATCCTTCAGTTTGTTGTACTCATTGAGCAGGGCTTCATACTTCTCATCACTAGTCTTATGGAGATATGTACAACTATTCGAGGGAGACAGTAGGTTAGAATATCTGATCAGGGACCATTCCTTTTAAATATAATGTTTATGATAATTATACGTGGATTATCTCATTACTAATTATGCGAATATATGGCCTCTTGCTAACTAATTATAGTCAGCTCGATTTATTAATTGGAAGGATTCTAGCCTTCCGCAATGACTGATTTGTGACAAAGAGACTAAACTATGGTTGCCAATACAGACAGAATTGTTGGGAATAAATCTAAATATATTCTCAAGAGATTCAAGACAAAATATTGTTAGTTTGTTAGATCCAGTTCAGGAATCATGTATAGGTTCAAGATCGAGGTTCAGAGTGTTAACCCAAAACTCATAATATATGTTTAATTCATTCAATTATTAATGAAATATATCAATTTTTTATCAGGAACCATTTTGATAGTTTAAATGTTTCCCCTTCTTGAAATAATTATATAGATAGGCGTGAACAAATAGCACCAATGAGATGAATTCAGGAATTATTTGAATCATAAAATTAAAAATTGAGAAATAGGATTTCATAATTTAGTGTGTAATTAAGTAAATTGCGCGGTATCCGACAAAATAATAGTAATAAAGCAATGATCAAAGATGGATTCATCAGTAAATGCACTGCGGTACAAATCCTCAAAAAATTCTTCGAAGTAAACTGCTCTTTCGATAAACTTCACGAAATCTTCAAAGCAAAGTATCATATTTATTGAATTCAGTCGAACCAAATAGCAACTCTAGAAATTCATCATCGGTAAATTTAAATAGCTGATTCTGGAAATGTAGTCCAACCTCTACAGAGCAGGCTATATTTCCCAGCTGAAGTTATATGATAATAATTCGGAAACAATGTTTTCAGAACTTGCCCTTAAGGCCGAACGATACTTCAACGCAGGTATACTATTAACGAGTGTAGAATTTGTCATCGATTTTATCTATGAGTAATAGTGCAAGTTCATGAAACATGAGAAATCGCCATCCTACAAGCGGATCCAAATCTATAATCAGTTTCTTAAGTATGCCGAGACTAATGACTTATTTAAGTTTGCTTTGCATACCTCTGAGCTGCTGCCATTAGAGAAGAGGCCTTATGAAAGTTCCTCCAAATTGTATCCTCCCAATGAACTCGAACTCATAAACGTGCTTTACGAGCTCGAAATTGGAGACTACATGAAAATAGCGAACAAATTGTATAAGAAATAATATAAAGGAATTGAATACAAACCACCACTGTTGTTTGAAAACCTAAACAATTTAGAACTCATTGGGCTTTTTAAGTGTTACCGAAAGGCTGTTCTATGGAGAGGAGGAAAAGGGATGACATGGGGCTAATTTGTCAAAGACCAGAAATAATTCATGTAATTCATAATTAATTTAGGTAGGAAATAAAGTCGTGGAACCGAAGCCTCCTGACTATTCTCGTCAGAATTGCAACAAGAGGCATCAATGAAGCAAGCCCCATGCAAATCAAAATCATATGCGGAAAGATCGACAGGAGATACGATGATAAGCCGATCATTGAAGGCCGGAAATTCTTAACGTAAATATGGGGCCAGATGGAACTCATGTAAGGCAAAACGAATTAAAGTGAATAGATTAACAAACTACGAGTAGAGTTGCTGTCGATAATAAACTCCAAAGTGATGTTTATCCCTGTGAATGAACAAGGCCCAATGTGATTGATTATGCTCTATTTATGATGCAGTAAGGCTTTGAAAGTGTGGATAGTGATTATCGAGAATATAAGCGAGAGAATTGTTTGTATTTCCTAACAAATTGTGTACTGAGTCAGCGAAACTGCCCTCATGCTCAGAAATTCTAACTAGTACCATGTATATTACATATTGCACTAATAATAGTTATAGAATTGCCAAATTTGCGATGAAAATAGAAACAAACTGTATAATGATTGCTGTAAGTATCTTTATAAGCATGCATAAGCCTATATTTGAATTCCTATAATTTCGAAATGCATCCATAGGTTTCCAAGCTTCCTTTCAAACATCATTCCATAGCATCCCAACAGCATGTAAGCTCCGCTCGAATCAATAAATACATGACTCAGGGCAGATCAATGCTTGAAAATGGACTGATAGCATCGCACCAACAGGGATTGATTCACAAACGGTATCCCAATTTGCCTTTCAGCAATATGTCCGAGAACTGCACAATAGAAGAGGACTTCAACTTGATGACATCCTTCGAGGATATTGTGTTGGAAAGATTGACCAAATTGGAGGAGGATTTGTTGGAATTAGGCAGTTGCAAAAGTAGCACAATTCGCACTAATTCGAAGCAGTATCTTCCACCTAATCGGCCGAATCCACCTAATATTAAGAGTAGCACAGCCAAAAGATATAGCAAACTAAATGAGCTGTTGTGCTTCGAGAAATAAAACAAATAGAACAACTCAAACAGATTGAATTATTGGAAATTATCTCAACCGAATGCCTTCAATCGGGACATTACTCCTTCATCTTCCACTCCTTGTCTCCATTAATACAAATAAAGAATCACTTCACTCAATTTTGGCAACTACTTTGAGGCTAGTTCTCATCATCTGCATCACCATCCCCAGCAGCAACAACATGAGTTATAATAACAACAGCAACAATATTAACAACAACAACAAAATGAAAGTAATTAAAAGAATGAGCCGTATAATTTAATACGGAAAAATAAAAGCACATAAAAATTGCAATCATTTATGAAGCCAAAGAATTTCAATCGCAGAAGAATATCGTTTATTAATCAAAAAAATAACAAATAACCAAATAGCAATCTGCCAGAAAGTGATCAAAGCAATCAAAGGAATAAGCCATCCGCCCCTCAGAACAATTTAGAGCAGCATAATCGCTATCTCAGCAAAGAGTGCATCAGCAGTGATTTAAAGAGCAACAAATATACTCGTAACGCCTTATTGGGGGGTAATGATACAACATTTAAGAAATAGGCCTTCTTAATACATAACGAGACAAATGGGACAAATTGGAAAAATAGGACAAATGAGACAAATGAGACAAATAAAACGAATGACAACAAATAATTGCAACGCTCAAACAGTATATACGGCCCTGAAATTTCCAGTATCAAAGAGTCCTTAAGAAAGCTTGAGATTCTCGAACAAAGCTTCCAAATTGATTCTCAGAGTCATCGATCAGGATATTCCAGCCATGAGTCACAAAGGCACTATATATAAAAAAACTATATTAGCTGATGAAAAAGTCAGCCAGCTCAGGATATTTGATGATAATGCATACTTTATGTCGAGCATCACTCTTTCGTAAAATATGCTATTTGTATTCATAATTGAAGCCGTGTTCATTCTGGTCAGCGCATACAAAGATAGTGCATTCTTCATCTTATCGAATATTATCATATAATAATTTAGAGTATTTAAATGGCTGATTTCGAATAAAAGATTATGGAGCTGAATAAGAAGCTTTAAAGCATAACCACTTCTACGCATTAAACAGAGCAGCCTTCCATATCCACCTAATAAATCAGGTGTCAAACCTAACAAATATAAATGACAACCAAATAGATGCTTCATGTAAAGTATTATATATCGCAGTTCTTTCAGTAAAAATCATAGAGAATAGCAGACCAAATTTAGAAACACCAACAGTTCCTATTGAGTGAAGAGAAAAATAGCGATATACACCATGCGCGCGAAACTGAGATGATAACGGAAGAGATTGCGAGTCTGCTTGAAAAACAGAAAGAGCAACTTTGTGAGCTCAAAAAAAAAATAGTTCAGGAAAAATGCCTTCGGAGCGAAAAGATGGAAGCACTCTTCCACGAGAGCGTCAAGGATATTCAAAATGGCACCCATTAAATTATGAATATCATCTAAGCGGCCAACTTTAACCCGGAACTATAGAGAATATCTGGAAAATTGGAGGGCATAGGCCTCCAATGCAAAAGCGCAACTGGCCGACTTCTCCCCCCCAGCTACAACATCCAGGGAGAGTTTCTATTTGGAGACAAAGAACTTCATAATAAGTTAAACTTGATTATGTCCAACTAGCGTCTCAAACAATAGAAGCTAAGAGATATTCACACGAAAGTTCACACAAAAATAGAGGCGATCAGAGTCGATTTGTCAGATAAAATCGGTAACTAATTGAAAAGGAATAAAATTCGAGATCAAAAGATCAAAAGAGCTGTATCATTGCTAGTTGATATTCTCTGACGTGCCATTTTATATTTGTTACATTGTTATAATGTCAAACCTATTTGTTAGATAATGCTACCCATTTAGGAGCTCAAAGTCAAAATAAAAATGACAATAAATAGACAGATAATAATATTAATAAATGAAATAGGCTGTTACTCCGTAGATTTAGTTACGGATATAGAGCTCTTCTTCTTTTCAACTTAAATATTCTGATTGATTAATGGGTTCAGAAAACTTGTTATTTTAAACTTATTTGTTATTGATGCTTATTGAATAAAGATCTGACTAACCCATCATTAATTGCATTCAATGAGAAATAAATGCTCTCTGTTGGTGTCTGAGATTTAATGAGCCCACATTATTTTTACTCGGTGTGGAGCCTGAGGTGATCCCTGCTGAACCTGAAGGGATCGCTGCTGAACCCAAGACACTGCCCGCTTTTGTTGTAGCTCCTGTTGCTCCTGTAGTCAAAGAAGAGGCTTTTAGGTTCTAGCTTTAAAATTTATCTGATTTGATTTTTTGTTAATTTCTATACCTAGCCAATTAGTCTCTGAAAGATTTATTGAAAAATTAGGCATCAGACGCGGTGGCCGCTACAATATATCCAAGGGCGAGCAAAATGGTCAGAATAATCAGCAAAATAGTTAATTCCCTGATCCCTCCGCATTTCTAATCCTCAATAATTTAATTATACTTGGGCCTATACTTTTTAGGAACAGACTCCGCCTCAGGCTGCTTTTCGCTATATATTATCTCTCGAGGCTTCTCGTCCTTTTTGCGATAAGGATTCAAATCATTGGATTTGTTGAGTTCTTTTCCATTTTGTTCGTTTCGAGTATTCAGGTGCTGAGCAATAATTGATGATTGAGAGCTCGGAGTTTTTCCAATAAACTCGTGATTTGCGCGAGCATGATAATGTGACAATGTCCTGGAAGTATCTTCAGATGTAAGATTGTGCGAGTTATTGTTTGATTGGGCAATCAATGAAGAAGGGTAAAATTGTTGGTTCTTGCCATGTGCCAGTCTGAACATAGAATGATGAGGTACCTCCCAGATGAAGAGCTGAAGGAATTCTTGGCTCTGATCATTGGCTGCATTCTGTCAAGTGATATAAATAAACTTTTATAATATTGTAGACACCTTAATACCTTAATACCACAGCTTTGCAGAGTTTCAATAGCAAAAACCCTAAATACTCACAGTAAAAGCATTAGTACTCTTTTTTAGTCTTAATGCTCAATCTGTAAATATATTTTCTATTGATCTTTCAATTAAGATGAGTCTTGGGGATAAATATATCGAAGCGGCAATAATAAAAATAGCGACACAAAATGTAAAGCTGTATAATTCAAATCACATTAACTTCTGCAATTCTGGACGAGATATTGTACAATTTGATATTACTTTATTTGTGCTGATTTACTTCCTCAATGCTCTGCTTGCTGAAGAGTGTGGTGGAGTTCGCAATTTCGGGATGTTTTCTCTAAACTGTCTCCGCTGCAGTTGATTGTGAAGATCTTCGTTTGTTTTATTCCATATTTTTCACCCGAAACTTGAAGTTTTTCTTGCCAGCAATAATGACGGTGATTCTGATCAGCATGAGGGTTTCGACCACCAAAAACACGACGAACGCGCTCAGATAGATGTCGTGCAAATATTTCAAAGACCTGTCGTTGAAATTAAGTTCTTCTATGTTGTTGGGGTCAATACCTTCTTAGTTCCACTATCTTTGTATTTTTAAGAAAGAGTAGCCAGCAAATGCCACCACGCCGTATATAAGAAGCACGATAGTGAAAAAGATTATCAGTTTTTTCTGGTGCCTCTTTACGAATTATATTACCTAAGGCCGAGTCCTACATGTGCGGACCATTGTGTAACCGATTTCTATATTGTGCTTGCAAACTTCGCATGAGTAGAACAGGAGTTAGTCTTTCCTTTTGCCTTCTCTCTTTCGAATTTTTCGGTTGCTTTAACACCATTACAGTAAGCAGAGCTAATGAACATATTCTGAAGACCCTTTGCACATACAGGGGGATATCAGCGCCTCTAGGTCTGAGCCTGGAGATTTGGGGTCCTTTATTTCCTGGTCCAAGCATATCCTGCATATCCTTTATGGTAAATTGCCCTTTAGTTGGTTGCTTGAGCAAATCGCGTTTGCCTTTTCCATATACAATTTAAAATTTAGAAAATAATACTAATGATCCAAATATCTGACACAAAAGCATTGCCGAAGTTCCAAAAGGAAATGTTCCTACTAACACTTCCAATAATAACAACAAATAATATTGTTGACTATGCAACTTTTCGACACCTCAGCACTTTTACATATTTTAATAGCGTTACACCTAAATGATCTGACGATATTTCATAAGATTAATTTGCTTTTCCAATTCTATTTCTCTGAATTTAAAATCAGGTTTGTTTATTGCTAACGAAAAGCTAATAACAAACAAAAGCATGCTTAATTCTAAATCGCCCATTATTTTATGTGTTTTCCTGTGATCAGGCAAGTTTCATTTGAGTGTTAATATATTAATATTAATCTCACAAGTCGGCGATAGTACTATAAATTCATACCTGTCTATAATTCTCTGCCGCGATAAAAAATTGGTTGAATCGAGGAGTACTTTAGGAAGCAAGACCAGTCACACATTGTCCCTCTTCAATGATAGAGGTAAGTAGAGATGGGCGAGAATATGAAAGTATGGAGTGTTGATATCAGAGTTCGTCAGAATTGATTAAACATATAACTTTTAGTTAACTGCTTCAGAATTGGTCGGGCGTATGTTTAAGAATTATCATTGTTCTTGCGGGTTGTATTTAAAAATGTTCGAAGCCCCAAGCTACGCCTATCCTTAAAGGAGAAATATTCACAACGAGAAGGAAAATCCCTAAATTTCTGAAAGAGCAGAGCATGAACTCAAGAACAGTGAATGCTTGATTTGTAATGAAGATTTCAGGAGTGAAGAGATGAAATGCATATCTTAGTGCGGTCACTCGTTTTGCCAAGACTGCCTCAAATATTACTTGATATATAAAATTAAGAATGAATTTGCCTTGATCGATTGTCCAAGAGAGGGGTGCTCCAACGTTATGGATATCCAATCATAAATATTTCTATCACTCCCCAAATAACTTCAGGAGAGATACCTCAAAATCAGATCAAACATTGGCACATTGAAGGGCCAGGCTGAAAAAATATGTCCAGATTGCTCAGGCGGCATGAAAACTCTCAAATAGAAGAGCGCTCTGTTCTGTGAACATTGTGTGGCCACTTTTTGCGCAAAATGCTTGGGAAGAGAGCACCCAAGGGGCTATGACTGCGATCGTTACATCATCGCATTTCTCAAAAGGAATTATAAGTTCAAAAAGTGTACTTAGTGTCGGTTCATCATCGAGAGGAATGAAGGGTGCGATCATATGACTTGCAAGTGTGGTTATTAATTCTGTTATAATTGCGGAGGATCATGGTAAAAGGGACATCATGTCTGTCCACCTCAGCCCAAATATGTAAAACCTCTTCCTTACAGAGTCGTTCGCAAATAATATCCTCAACGATAGATTTTTAAACCTAATATACTGAATCTTTCCTTTTTGGATAATTCCTAAAAAGTTCGAATTAAAAGTCAAAAACCCACAGCTCGCATTAGTAAAGACATCTTAAAATAAAACAAGAGCTTCATTGCGAACAATGTCCCCGAGGAAAATAGTACAAGCTCAATTTAAAATAAAGTAGAATGACTACATGTTTTGATTTTTACCATTGTTCCAATATTTCTGATATTCAATTATATCTTCAAATAGATGCTGAATTCAATAAATTTCTTCTGTATGAACTAATTTCCATTTTTAAGATAGATATTAATCGATTAAATCCTTGATTATGCACAACAGATCATTCATCGCTTAAATAGAGTTTCTTTTGTGCTTTACAGTTGCGCATCTTCGAGGTGGCTTTCGTATCGAGTGGCTTCTCTTTCGTGAACTTATTCCATTTATAGGGATTCACTTAAATTTGCTTAAGTTCGATTATCCAATGCTCGATCCATTGGCTAGCGAGGCAGCATGTGACTGGCTACGGCCCCGATTAATGCTCCGAGCCCAAATGCAATCGGTACTAACCCTACATTGATATTAATGAGGGGCAATATTATGAATGGCATGAGAGTCGATCCGACCCGGCCGATAGCCGAATTAAAGCCAAAGCCAAGGGTTCGATTAAGAGTGCCATATGACTATGTGGTGCAGGGATAAAGCATTTGGAAGCACATCTTCATGAAAAGTCGGGATGTGGATGCAAAAATGGTCAATGGGTTGATGGCGAATGCAAAATGTGCGAAGGCGCTGAGTGTGAAAAAATACTTGAGTGAATTTTTGCGTCCAAAGTTGGGCCGATCCACTAGCAGGATGGATATGAAGAAGCTGGGTATTTATCCCAACACGGTGAGAGAGTACGATAGAAATGATTTAGAGGTCTTCCCAAAGATAAAAGGCAATGCGACCAGCTGTCCGAAGTACATGAAGTTTATCGTGAGCCAAGCTATACTGAAGCACACTGTGGTGCGCAAGTAATACTCGTTGAAGAGGGACTTCAGTTCTGCCTTGGGCATGTTTTCAAAGGATTTTACATAGTATGCTGTTAACCCTTATTTTTATTCAGGAGTCAAGAGCACAATCGCACCCGAGGAAGAGTGATTAATTGTGATCATTTCATCGAGCACCTCGTAGGCCCTGTTGAATTATTTACTTGCGATCAAGTAGCGAGGAGTCTCCCTGAGCCGTGTAATGGAACAAATAAAGACGACGATGTTCGGGAGGCAACTGAGGACCATCATCGCCCTCCAGTTGCCAACAGTGAAGGAACTCAAGAAGCAGTAGGCGAGAAAAAGCCCGTAGAGCTTCCCGATGGATATGCAGAAGTTCAAAAATAAAATACCTTTACCCCGATATTTCGAGGGCGTAACTTCGGCAAATACGCTGGTTGTGATCGAAACAGTGAACCCGAATGTGAAGCCATATATTGCGCGCGTGAACAGCATCGACCAGTAACTATCAATGATAAAGAACAGCAGACAGACCATGATCTGCATCAAGGAACCAATAATAATGATTGGTTTTCTGCCATACTGGTCGGCGAGCTTGCCACTGAGGATCGAGCCAAAGAATCCTCCGAAGTAGAAAACTGAGGCCAAGTTTTAGGTTTGCTATTGGGTTAGGTTCCACTATTTTTGGATGATGGGGGTTAGGAAGGAGCCTATTGGATAGATTACATGTATTGGTACTGAGGATCAGTTGAGTGCCATCATTCAAGTCGGAGAGGCACAAGCATAGCAGTACTAAGTACTGATACCGACCCAATCCAACCTTGTTGTCGAGAATTTCATCAAGGATCATCAACCAATAAGCGAGTATATAACTTGAATCTTAATTATTAATCACCATCGCAAATGTGATGGATATCAACCAAATATAGATGGATAAATAAAGTAATTGCATTATACAATAATAGTCCAAATAAAGTAATAGGCGATTGATATAGATCAAACAATGTTGGCTCATAGATCGCAAACTTGAATGGTGGGCCGATTATCTGAAAGCTGGACTGCGAATTGCGAGCAGAAGTCTTTGAATTTATTGTGGTGGGGTCCAGACAGGGTGGTGAGCTTGTCCTCGAAATTGAATAAATCCACCATAGGACTGCCTGAGTAATAGCTTTCCCTTCTCACGTTCGTTTTTATGGATTCGTTGTCATCCTATTGCCTCTGATTCATGCCTATTATGGCATTGGCGATGTCCTTTAAATTATTTTTATTTTTGGCATCATCCTCCATTTTCTTCAGTCTCTCTTCGATGCAGGAAACCAGCTTGCCATAAACATTATAGGGATTATGAAGACATAGGAACCAGATGATTATGATGAGGAGCGCAGGCACATAATATATAAATTCTGTTTAGCCTCCGACATATAGGAATACGATGTTACCAATTGAGTAGACTAATGGCACGTTCATCGCCATCGTTATGATCTTTTCGAAAATGAAAAAGTTGAGCAGTTCGGGGATCTTGCATTGCCTCAAAAGCAAGTACTTTTGAATGAAAAAGACTATGACCAAATTTCCAAGCAGGTAGAAGAGAATTATGGGCTGGATGTGGCAGAAGAAAAAGGCTTGGTTGACAGTGGTTGTGCTGTAAAGATAGAAGCCAGTCAAAGAATATTTGGGAGGTTCATATAAGAACGCCAATGCTTACTTTATTTCGTCCATGCTGTCAAGTTACTCGGTTGCCCTGCAAAAGTATTTTATAAGCAGTTTTCTGGTGAAGGGGATCATGACCAAAAGTTGGGTGGTTCGATGGGGGATGTTTATGAGGTTGAAGAAGACGGTGGACATAAAGGCTGTGAGCTGGTAGTCATGCACACCACCTGCCAATCCATCAGGGCCATATAGTCTGCCGTTGATCACCAAGTTAGTAATCATCGGCCATAGGATGATGTTACAGGATTGGGCCAGGTAGGCCTTGTTCATAATGGAAGCAATCGACTAGGTCTTGGTCTTGTTCTGCTCGATAGTGATGACAATGTTGAGGATGTTCCAAATTATTCGATTGAATAGGTTCAAGATCACTATTCTAATGAATCTTTCCTTCCTCAGGACTTCGTCGATTGTGGAAAGATAGCGATAGAGCATCAGCGCCCCGAATGAGCACAGAACCAGAAATATATTGATTCCCCAAACAGCGCATATCCTTAAATTGCTCTCTTCCTTGGCAGAATTCTACCAATCGATATCTGAAGGTTCGGGAGCCTTTACGATTTTTATCTTGCTTCCATGAAACAAAATCGACTCTTCCTCAACGACGAAATAGCTTCGAATCTTTTCTTTGAGCTCCTGAAGTTTGGATAATTAGAATTGGCCGTAGTTGGCCAGAAACTCTTGAGCTTGGTCTTGGCTTTCTAGCTCAACAATGGCCGTTTCAGCTGATATATTTTTGCGGAAGTCTGGGTCTGACAAAAATTTCTCTCGATACGCCTTCATATCTGTTTATAAATCGTCGAGCAGTTATTTTTTGTGCAAGTACTCTTCCAGCCTCCCCTTCTTGACCTGGTAGAATTGGATGTTGTTGTTGTGAGTGTCCATTTCAGCGATAGAGCTGTTTTCCTTGTCGATGTTCTATTGCTTTTCACGCAGCGGCTCATACAAGTCGAATATCTCTTCTCCAAGTGTTCGCATTTCACTCATGATGTTCTGGATTTTGGACATTTTGTAGATGATTTGCACGCTCTTTATGGCTAGCTTCCCTGACTTCTTGATCTTGCGAAGCCTCCATAGCTTATTGAGGAACTCGGTCAATGATACCTCGTTGTACTGCCCCGCAGGGATATTAGAGATCATGACCGAATAATCAGATGAGCTTTCGAGCTTCTCGTCGATCTCATCGTTCTTTCGTCGGCTATTGTTCCTGATTACCCTGATCGCAATCGTCCAGATCAGGAAGGCCGGGACGGCGAGCCACACCTGGATCCCCAGATATATTTTATCCGGATTTCTATTGTTGATTGTCGCGAGTTTGACGATGTTGCACATGAAAGCCAGGCCATTCGCTGTCACATTACAGTCATGTTTCGACTCCGACCCCAGCAAGTTGCTTATGAGTGAGAACATTCCGAAGATCATGATCGCACACAAAACAAGAACCCATAGTTTTTTGACATATGCAAAGAATATTATAACTGCAGGACCTAAAAATGTTAGACTTTCCTAATTAGAACAAAATGGCAGTTTCTATCCCGTTGCCTTCCCACACCCGCAGATGCATTTTTTTTCTTTGGGCCAGTTTTATAGACTCTGGGAGGAAGACTAATTCGCAATTTGACACTAATAGTGCAATTTCCCTATTTTTTAGATTGCGTCGTAATGCCGATCTTCCATTTAGGCGCGATGGGCAAATATATATTTCTTCATCATTTCGGTCCTTTACTTCATGAGCAAAATGCATTTCGAGAATTCATGATCTCTCTCAAACAGATCCGAGTCGAGTGTGTTTTAGGTGTTCTTAAACAATTTATCTGGGGCCACAGTATTTGTACGGACATTGATAAAAGGATTGCTTGACTAAAGCTCGTTCATTCTGAATCGAAGATTATATATTTTTAAATTACTATTTATCCATTTTCTAAATTGAAACGCCTCTTATACTGAGCTTCTGAGAGATCATCATACACAAACACATTTATGCATATAAAACTATTTCAGGAAACATCAGACACTTTTGAAAGCTCATCAACAAAATCGAGGGAGGTTGAAATCACGAGACCGTTCAGTGTGTGGAAAATGAAGCAACTTTATTGCAACTTTGGTTCACAACATTATTTTTCTATGTTATTTTTGGAAAATGTTTATTTTTTATGACCCTGCCCAACTTTACCCTATAGTCTGAAAAATTGCGCTTTACTAAATCAAAGGAATGAAAGTACTCGGTTTTCGCGTTAATTATAAGGTGAAACTAGTTACTAATGTCGGATCAGGGTCGGGGAAAAGAATATGGGACGGATTAAGCAGGATAGTAATAGAAAGAATGATAAAAGAAATAGGCCAAAGCGAAAATCAGATAAAAAAAACGCCAAGCGAGTCTCTAAAATTGATGGGGCCACTGTCAAACATTTTTAGAGAACGCAGTGTTAATGATTTTCTAGTATTACGCTAGTTTATGAGTTCCTACTAGATTGAAAAGTCGGACAGCTTATCACTCTCGTCCATTTCTATCCCCAACTTCGCGTAAATATCCATCATGAATGAGCCACGCGTTAAGAACTTCTGGAATTTCTCAACCTTCTTCAGCTCATTAATCTTGGCTTTGATGATGCTAGGAGAGAGAATAGCTTACGATTGTAACTCTATGAATATTTATTCCAATATTTTTGCGTGGGAGGCTTTGTTCTTATTATCGTAGCTCATCGAGTCGACAGAATTCTTAGGGAATAGCAATTTAAATTAATGTAGGTTTTTTGAAGCCTGGCGAGGCAGCTCCTCATTTTATTTTTACGAATCAAGTGAGTCATTCATTTTGTCTGCCTTCCCAACAGGCGCTGATTTTCTCTTAATGCTATGAATGGATTATTTGCTGAATTTAGGGAGATGAATACTTTCGAGGGTTAAATAGTTGATGACAAAAAATCGAGCATGTCTTATCGAGGTTGACTTTATAAAAATCATACATATTCAATTGTCGGAGGAAGGATGCTGTTTTCTTATGCTTGAAATACTTGGGCAATATTTCCTTTTCCAGCCTTTATTTATCATGAATTTTAATTCCTTTGTTGGTGTAGTCCCATGAGATTATTTTGGCATATTCTTTCGACTGAAATATTCATAAAGCATACTCTTAATATGTTCAAGAGCTTTATCAAAAACTTGGAAGCTTTTTCCTACAGGTCTGACATTTGTTAAATTTTCGGTATAGAAGGTTTAATTTATATAATTCTAAAAGCAAGTCGACCAAATTCTTCAACTTTAAATGCAATTAAATCATGAACCAATGCAAGTAGTTACTGGAATTGTGACTATTTTAACATATTTCAGTTTATAGGATTGCAGTTAGGGTATCTGGTATATTCCTAATTTACGAGTTTATACATATGCATGTCCAAACATACTTTCATACATAAACATACATACATGCAACTGCAATAGCCAATAAATTATGATTAAATCAAAGATTTATTTTTTTTATGCGAAAACAGAAGACAGCAACAGCTCTATACTATTCATAAATAGAATTGGGCTAGAAATACGGCCCTCTGGCTACAAAAATGAATGTTCAATTTAAATTTAACATTATTTGCCAAATAACTGTCACACGTCAGTTCTTATGAATCTGAGTATATTTTGAAAATAGGGATCTGTCACGTTGCATACCTTTGCTCTTTTAGTGCAAATAATTTCTGGCTCTTAGCATTGCAGATAAGCCAAAAACTGAGTCTCTTTCCAACTCTAACTTTAAAATTTATGACCGGTTCATTGATTTTGTTGTTAAGTCCTCTGATTGAGATTATTGCGCTTTGGCAGTAGCTCTTATTATTTCAGAGCTGTACTTGCTTCAAGCGATAATTAAGTAGTATGGATAATAAGACGGCCCAACAGTCTTGTAAATAAAATCGTCCTTTTCGGTGTAATACAACTCGAAAACAGCGGGCAGTGAAAAAACAAAGAGCTGAAGGTAATTCGGCATCCTGATAGTTGTTAGATTCGATTAGAATGTTGATATTAAATCTTTGAAGTGTTATATGGTCAGTATGCAATAGTCCAGACATGAAATGAGGCCGGTATATGTGTGCTATTGAAATTGAGTTTATTTTAAATAAATTTTGAAAAACTATCATAATGTAGCCCAAGAAAGACGTCTCTACAGCTATTCTTGATCAGAAGAAAGCTCCCAACAAGCTACTTGTCGAAGAAGCCATCAACGATGAGAACTCATCCATCCAGCTCTCGCAAGCCAAAATGGCAGAATTAAAAATCTTTAAGGGAGATGCGATCTTCATCAAAGGCAAAAAAAGAAAAGAAACGCTGGTTGTTGCTCTGACGGATAATAAGCTGGAAGAAGGAAAAATTAGAATGAATAAGAACATTAGAAAGAATTTGAGAGTGCGTTTAGGGGATATTGTCCAAATCAGGCCCGCAGGATAAGTCCCAAACCTCACAAAGATACACGTGCTCCCATTGGAAGACACCATTGAGGGGCTCACTGGAGATCTTACTAAAACATATTTGATCCCATACTTCAAGGATGCTTACAGGCCAGTGAAAAAAGGTGACTTATTTGTTGTCAGGGGCAACTTCAAGCCAGTCGAATTCAAAATCGTCGCGACTGAACCAAAAGACTATGGGATTGTCGCTCCAAACACCATGCTCTACACAGAGGGCGACCCTATCAACAGAGAAGATGAAGAAAAGCTCGACGAAGTGGGATACGATGATATCGGAGGCTGCAGAAAGCAAATGGCTCTGATTAGAGAAATGATTGAATTGCCTCTCAGACACCCTCAACTCTTTAAGACTCTAGGTGTAAAGCCTCCTCGAGGTGTTTTGCTCTACGGTCCTCCTGGATCTGGTAAGACTCTTATTGCAAGAGCTGTGGCAAACGAAACTGGCGCCTTCTTCTTTTTGATTAACGGCCCATAAATCATGTCTAAAATGGCAGGAGAGGCTGAAGGAAATTTGAGAAAAGCATTTGAGTAAGCCGAAAAGCAAAGCCCAGCTATTATTTTCATAGATTAAATTGATTCTATTGCTCCAAACAGAGAAAAGGTTCATGGTGAGGTCGAAAGAAGAGTTGTCTCGCAATTGCTGACCCTAATGGACGGCCTCAAAGGTAGAGGCCACGTGATTGTTATTGCTGCAACAAATAGGCCTAACTCTCTTGATCCGGCCCTCCGAAGGTTCGGTCGATTCGATCGCGAGATTGATATAGGAGTCCCTGATTAAATCGGTCGCCTTTAAATTTTGAGAATTCACACAAAAAACATGAAACTTTCAGGAGATGTTGACCTTGAAGCCGTTGCAAAGGATACCCACGGCTTCGTCGGCTCTGATGTTGCTGCCTTATGTACTGAATCAGCTTTACAATGCATTCGTGAGAAAATGGACATCATTGATATTGAGGCAGAGAAAATTGATACCCAAATCCTCGAAGCTATGGCTGTTACTCAATAGCATTTTAAGTTTGCCATGGGAACAGTAAATCCTGCTTCATTGAGAGAAAATCACGTTGAGGTCCCGAACATCAAATGGTAAGACATCGGTGGACTCGAATAAGTTAAAAAGCAATTACAGGAAATGATTCTCTTCCCAATCGAACATCCAGAAAAGTTCTTAAAATTCGGAATGCAGCCCTCCAAGGGTGTTCTCTTTTATGGGCCTCCAGGGTGCGGAAAAACTCTTCTAGCGAAGGCAGTTGCCAATGAATGCAGTGCCAACTTCATTTCGATTAAAGGCCCATAACTCTTGACAATGTGGTTCGGCTAGAGCGAGGCAAACGTCCGAGACGTTTTCGATAAAGCAAGAGCTGCCTCTCCTTGCGTGTTGTTCTTCGATTAATTGGATTCAATCGCAGTGTCTAGAGGCGGGAGCAGCGGAGGAGATGCTGGAGGTGCTGGAGATCGAGTCATTAATCAGCTCTTGACTGAAATGGACGGCGTTGGGGCAAAAAAGAATATCTTTTTCATTGGTGCTACAAACAGACCATAAATCTTGGACTAGGCTTTGCTTCGACCAGTACTTT
This sequence comes from Brachycentrus maculatus, assembly GCF_059751285.1. Lineage (NCBI taxonomy): Eukaryota > Metazoa > Arthropoda > Insecta > Trichoptera > Brachycentridae > Brachycentrus > Brachycentrus maculatus. The sequence continues at coordinate 805 of NW_028282384.1, read as the reverse complement.
ATATTTTATTTAGGGACGTCTTGATCAACTCATTTATATTCCTCTTCCTGATCAGCCATCAAGGTTAGGTGTCTTAAAAGCTAATTTGAGAAAAACGCCCATTGCAAAAGATGTTGATATCAACTTCCTCGGCAATATCACCGAAGGCTTTTCAGGTGCAGATTTGACTGAAATTTGTCAAAAGGCAGCCAAATCAGCCGTCAGAGATGTAATCATACTTTTATTTCAGTCTATTGAAGCCGAATCGAGGATGAAAGCCCTTATTGAGAGAGGAGGAAAGGCACAAAACTTTGACCCTGTTCCATAAATTACCAGGAAGCATTTTGAAGAAGCGCTCAAGACTGCCAGGAGGTCCGTCACCAGCATGGATCTATAAAAGTTCGAGCAGTTCAGAAGAAAGTTCGATCCAGTGTTCGTTCAGAAATCAAACTCAGGCCAGAGTGGACCAGCCATCAAGTGGCCGACTAACTCGACTCAGTCTCGTCAGCAAGCCAGCAACGAGGACGAAGACTTATATAGTTGATTAATTGAATATCGCCTAAGAATCATAATATTATGTTGAAGCGATACAATAAACGATATACAATACAATATACAATACACGATATATAATACAATACAATAAATGATATCTGATATACAATATACGATAATGATAATGTTAGTATGATATGGCATTGGATAGCCAGTAAGTGATAATTCCATCGGGGTTGGGGTTGGGGTTGGGGTTGGGGTTGGGGTTGGGGTTGGGGTTGGGGTTGGGGTTGGGGTTGGGGTTGGGGTTGGGGTTGGGGTTGGGTTGGGA